>NC_091507.1:17996046-18296046 GCF_947461875.1 Haliaeetus albicilla
TAATGTCCTGATCTCCCTCTTGGATTATAAGCATATTTGGTTTCTTTTATCACTGGGGTCAGGGTAGAGGACACTGCTCTGAGAACCAAACCAGAGAGAGGCCATGAGGTCTGGTTTATGAATCTCATGAAGAACTTCTCAAAATGCTGCGATTTACAACTAAAATGTCAAATTTTTTTTCTTCTGCCTAAACTCACAGATGTTTTATATTGGCCTTCTTGAATTCTAACAAAAAAATAAAAAATCTGGAGGAAGACAACCATTTGATGTGAAAACTTTGCCCAGTTCTCTATATTACTTTAAATTATTACCGGTTGCATTACCATGCTTATACCATGCTCAGGAGCATTTCCTTTCATGACAAGCAACCATCAAGATCTCTTGCTGGGAAGATTAAATCTCTGCACAGTCACTAAAATGTCCTGATCCCTACCCCAATTAGTTTCCCACTCTTCAAAATTCATTTAGCAATAGGCCATGTTTTTGTCTGTTAATAATTACATCTTTGCTCTCCTGAATGTAGGATGCCTTTTACTCTGTAGTTATGTATGCAGAGGTCACCTACTGTCACCTAGAATTAAAGAGGAAATGTGCCTCCAGATTATTCAATTGTCAAAAAATATATTATTTGACATATTTAGGGGAGAAAAAGCCTGCAAACACAGTCTGATGAAGACCTTCCTTGATATATAATTATCTGGGTGAATGGACAATTAAGTGCTGATATATTTTGTTGACCCCTTCCTCACCTTTATAAAAGAAATGACACATAGGCTACTAATGGAAGTTGTTCTTACAACAGTTGCACAATACACAATTCTGTGCTTTGATATGTTTAAAACTTCCTATCTGACTTAAGTGTAAGAACAAATCTGAGGCATTCATAAATGATTGTTAAAATGATTATCACATGACCGAAGTGTTCAAATTTTGATGAAGATGTTAATCAATTTAAAAGAAGGCTGCTGGGGAAAATACATGCACATGTACACATCCAGAAAGTTTCCAGCTTGGTTTACCTGATAACAATTATTAAGTGCATTCCCTGAAGGATTATGCCAGCTTTCCTTTGACCATTTTCTACCCTGCTGTGAGGGGGTGAAGGAGTCTGCAACCCTTGCAACCTGTGAGATTTGCTCTGTAGATTTTCTTTGATATCTTACATTCAGGCGTATTAAGGACAGGGTGTTTCCTCCCATATGTACATTGACCTTGGGAGAGCCTTTGCTCCGTGGAGTATTGACGTTCCTTTTCCAAAGTCAAGTCTCTAGAGCCCCTGTACATGTCGTGCTCTGGAAATGCCTCTCAGATTAGATTTCATGGGATGTGGGGGTGAGAAATGTCATTTTTGTATCCTGCATGGATGTAAGCGGGGACTAGACCCCAGGTAGTTCAGAGAGAGACAGGTTTTTCCATGTCCAGAGCCAGAACTGGGGAAATGCCAACTCAAACACTTGGGCACTTGGTGGTTAAGGAGCAGCTGAGTGAGGGCTTTCTAAAAATCAGTCTGAGGGGAGGAATGTTTGGAAGTCAAATCTATCTTCTGTCCTGGCAGAGTTAAGTGTCTGTTACTGGGTCTAATCAGAAAGCACCAAATTTAGGCAACACGGGGAAACTTTCTTCTATGTGTGCTAGTGCTCAGTGTGCTGTTATTTGAATACTCCTGAAAGAGTAATACTCTGCGCCTAAAATTTAAATTTTGTTTTCAATTAACAGTGGGCGACAGCAGTGACTCCGAGTTGGATGCTGCTACCACAGTGCTCAATTTAAGACCCAGAGCAGGGAAAATCTTGAGAGACCAGAGACTGAGACAGCAGAGGCCAGCGCCTGAGTTCAGGGTGGAGTGGAAGAACGAAGTTGACGGGAGCCAGGCTGGACGAGGAGAGCAGCAGGAGCCAAGCGCCTTGCCTCAGCCGTCCATTGGGTTCAGGCAGCCGCTGCTGACGAGACCAAGATTTGGCACTTTGAGCAGGGAAGATTTGACTGCAGACCACGACTCAGCAAGACCCGTGCCACCACCGCGGTTAGTTAGGCAGGCATCGCAAGGGGAAAGGCAGAGAAATAAGCCTGAGAACCAGCCATACTGAATATAGCACAAAGAGAACTATTGGTAATAAACCATGGATATATCGAATTAGGGTTCTAAACGATCTGATCAGAATATGGGATCCAGTAAAAAAAACAAAAACAAGCCTCAGTGTGGATCTAACCACTTCCATTTGGGCAAAGTCAATGTCATTAACTGAGTGAAAAGAATACTGGAGCAATTGCGAAGCTGAAGACATAAGAAAAATTAGTCTCTTTTTATAAATAACTTATGGCAATGCTTTAATTACATTATTTCCACTATTAAGATAGGATGGAAATGTGCCTTATCACATTATCTCTTGTGGAACCGAGTCATGCAGGTTCAATACCCAGTTATCCATTGAAAATCATTGTTGAAGGTCCAGTGATGAATGGGTTCTAAAAAAAATTTTATATCATTTCAGATTTTATTTATAATCCAATAATACTTGTTTTAACCAGAGCTTTAATATGAGTAACACTGAAAATTGCACAATGCACCTATCATATAGACTTTGTAAGAAGAATAAATATATTCCTGAAGCCCAGTTTGTTCGAAGAGCTGTGATGCAGAAAAAAGAGGAAGAAGAGAAGGAACAAGCTGTAGGAGCAGAATTGCAAATACACTTTATAGAAAGGAGTTGCAACAGAGATGAGTCCTGAATAGCTTGAATTTTTGCTTTTTGAATTTTTGGCAATATTCTACCTTTGATAGGTACTGAGGATCACCAAAGGAAATCTGAATTATCTTGACTTTCACTAATGTCAATAAGAGCTGAGAGCACCTAGCAGGACACCAGAAGCCCTAAAAAGAGAAAACTTGAAGCGGATAAATAATGTTGTTATTCAAAATTGCTTTTTGCACCTTAGTTTCTTGGTTGCAGTGCAAACACAGCAGTAGAATAGTTGCAGAGCGCTACATGTAGAGAATGTGAGCAGTCTCCTGTTTGAGGCAGGGACCACTGAGACTCAAGAAAGCTTGTTTACTCATGCTTGTGACCCTGGTCAACTTGTTTTCCTTTTGTTTCCTCATCTGTAAAAGGGGGAAGATAATCTTTTGTCTGAGCTATGCACTCCAAGGAACAAAAAATGTTCCGTTTGATTTGTTTGTGCAGAAAAGTAGCACAGCAGGGCCCTGGAGTCAGTTGAAGTCACTATGCACCTTAATAACACTCATAAGAAACACAGACTTCTTCATCCTAGCATAAATGGCTGCCATTTGGGTGCATATGGGAAGGGAGGGTGCATTAAAATAAATGATACTTAACTGTAGCTCTCAGGAATTTGCACTTTCTGTCCCATTTAAGCTGTCTTAAGTTTTGAGCTTGCTTTAGCACAGATACACATTTCAGCACAATGCAGAAATAATTTTCATTCTACTTGTTACAAGATTGATAACTTTCGTTGAAGAATATACACTGTGAAATCATAACTTTTCTTTTTCATTAGCACATTTCTACATCTGTGGGCAATAAGATTCTTTTTTTTATTTAAGCTTGTTTTGAAAGAACTATTAAAAAACAATTTCTTTTTAAAATCACAGGGTAGATTTCTTTCAAAGGTTCACGGGTGGGGTTGCTAAATCAGTTTTATAAATGGGGATTTAAGACTTTCCTTCTTCTAACAGCTTTACCAAAGTATTTATTTCATGTATGTATTTGAAATGTCAAACCTTCCTAAACTGCTTTATTGGCACAGGTCTTTTAGTCTTTTTCCTCTGTTCCAGCTATGGAAGTTTCTGCTGTGTGTCAAATGCAAAGTCTAAGCTGCAGAGGGATGGCTATGTGGACCCTAGAAATCTCAGTCAAATGTTCATGGCTATTCTCAACAAATCGTTTTTGTGGAAGGCAATACTTAACTATTTTTTAATGATTATCTCCTGTTTGGAAATAAAACTGGATTCAAAGAAAACCAGCAAGCATTAAAAGCAAATTTGAATTTGTCTTTCAACAGGAAAATATGTTTTGTCAGTAAAACTGTCAGTGAGTACTCTGTCACTGCCTTATTGGGATCATGTTTGAATAAGAAGCCTTGAGTTTAGATTTCAGTTTTGAAACCACATCCTCCTTGCAGATCAGACTGTTTAGATTAGGTGTTTTGTATCAGGCCCATCTGAAATCTGACCAAATAAATAAATGTGAAGTGTTGCACATCAACATTTAGTTTACTCCCTGTGGAGCTTCCTCATTCATGCGCTGGTAAATGACCAAGCAGTTGGCTTGTACCTGGGGAAAGCTGCCTTTTGTTTTTTTTAAATGGGTGTCATTTTTTTATGGCACAGTTTTAAATAATGAATGCAGGCTTCAGGAACCTTACTGCTTTGCTGGTTGTCCGTTAGTACAGGGCATGCTCAGATCATTGGTACTTAAAAGAGGATGCCCCATAGTACAAGCGCATCCAGTTGGAGGTCATCTTTATGAAATACGGTCTTAAGCTCTTGGTGCTTCAAAACACGCTAGCACGTTGTTACCTTTTGAAAGCACTTTGAGACCCACAGAATAGAAGCATCAAGGCAGATCTCCAGCACGGTTACACTGTGAAGCAGAAATCACAGATCTCCTGGGACTCTTGTTCTCCTTGCAAGTGCTCTCTCCCTTCCTCACTCCTGCTCCTCCCACCCTTTTCAGGCTCTTTTCCACTGCTGCTGGGTCAGACCCTCATCGCCTCTGGGAAACTGCTTTCCTGGGTGTTCTCCTTTTCAGTAGCAATGACAGCAGCAGGTGACACAGAGCTGTCCCCCAGGTTGCCCTTCTCAGTCAACTCTTGTTCTGGTTTAGGTCAGAGGTTTGCCTTTTCTTATCTTTTTTTTTTTTTTTTCCTTTTCCTGCAAAGGAAAAACAAGTTCAATAGCACTTTTTGATCTTTCTATTCTTATCTTTTTTTTTTTCCTTTTCCTGCAAAGGAAAAACAAGTTCAATAGCACTTTTTGATCTTTCTAAAAGGCCCGTTTACCTTTAGCTTGCAGAGGAGACGTTTCCTTCATGTTGTATCAAAGAGAGTTTTTCTGCTGGAGAATGAAATGCCCAATAAATCTGTCCTCGAGCACCACCTGATGGGGAAAGTCATGTATTGACCGGGGACATGCGTTTCACTTTTTCAGGAAACCACATCTTCAGCAGTGACTGGGAAACTCGCCAAATCCACAGACAATTTTTTTGTTTCCAGATCCCCGGTACACTCTGTAGTGTTGATATTTTACTGCCTTGGTGAGGAAGCGCAATGCCTAGTTGTCCAGGTTTAGGGACAGTGGGAAAATATATATGTTACACTCTGAATTAGGGTTTTCTGAGAATTTCTTTCCCCCTTCAGCTGCTGAGAGGCCTACAAACTGAAAGTAAACAGGATAAGAAATCAGGTATAGCAAGGGCTAGAGAGTAGATAGACATCCAGTTATCTGTTTTAAGCAGATATTTGAAAATGAGAATAATTTGCCATAAGAGGCAAAATTTTAAGGGCTCTCCTACTTGGTACTAAAGTATAATGCAAGCTCCACTGAAACCACAGGTGTTTGACAAAAGAAAACCATACTGCATAACAATTTAGAAACTTGAAAATATCCTTCTCCACTGAAGCCACATAGAAATCACATGGAGAAACAAAGTTCAAAATTTGGCCAAAATAACATGCATGCTGTTACAGAGTATCTTGGCGTCTCTGGGAGCAAACACACTGCACCCTGCACCACCTTTTTCAAGAGATGCCAAATCCACCAATTCCAGACACCAGCAACACTTGAAGGCTGACGCTGCAATAAATGCTTCAGCTGGTCACCATTTCCAAAATTCTCTTGAGTTCTGCCAACATCCCCCAGCTCCTGAAGAAAAGAGGAAGGATTTTGAAATTGGCTGGAGGAATGCTTTTTGTACTACAACAGCTCTGAGCCTGTAAAAATATGCTTCTGAATATGCTTAAAACATCTGCAATACCCAGCCCCAGCCAGGCCAACCAGAGATTGGAGGCGAGGTCTGGAAAACCTGATGGAGGGGGTATCAAGTCCAAGCATGAGAAGGAGGAACTGCTTTAGGACAGAGAGGTCGTACACTGCCCGGATTCAGATGCTATTTAAATCCCGGAGAGATAGGAGGACTAACAGTCCTTTTTTTAATCCCTTATTTTAGTAGATCATGATATAACTTGCACTTTCTAGATAAACGTGCAGCTGTGCTTGACACTGTCAGCTGTGTGAACAACCATGAGAAAGATGTCTTACAACTATCAAGTCAAAGAGTTTCATCTCCCTCTATTTATTAGACAGCCAGCTAAATGGGGAGCTACTTATAAAAAAAACCCCCAAAACCACGTGGCAGCTTAATTCTCCTCTGAATAGCTGAAGGAACCTTAGCATTTGGGAGTTAATCAAAGTTGGGGCAGAAAATTGTCCCTCTTGGATACTGTGCTGAGCCACTTGAGAATCTTACCCATCAGAAGAATTCTTCTTGCAGGTGGTGGACAGATCTTCTAATAGGACAACACGATGGGAGATTGGGTTAGCATCATTCCTCTCCCAAGTTGGCAAACACTGATGCGGTTCCCACACAGCACTGACATGCTTTGGAAGCCTTTTTATCCTGTGAGATTTGACAGAATATGAGGGACTAAGATTGCAGAAGGGAAAGCAATAGTTACACTGGCTGCTTTGGTGAGTTTCACTGGTTCATGATCTAAAACGTGCTCGGGTTTAAATCTGTCAGTTAACAACTGCACCCTAATTGCCACAGGTTTTGTTTCAAAAAGAGATTTTTTTGCCACAAAAAGGAAAAGGCATTTTAAATACCCCAGTTCATTTATTTTTCATATCTAAGACCTTCTATTTATTACATATTTGACAGAATGGAAGAGCAGTTCCTATTGTGTAGCACATCTCAAAAATAGTTCTTTGATGCTAATTTAGGATTTAAAATAACTAGAAATTTGGCTTCCTTTCTCTTTGTAAGTTAACAGATATTTTTCAAGACTTCCCTTTAAAACAAGCTCTACAAAACTCTTCATTTTTATGAGAAAGACTAAGCTCCACTCACAATCATTTGATTCTCAAAGTTCAGGCTCCAATATGCTCCCTTAGAAGATTCATGATATTTGTGAATGAGTTTTCAAAATTATAGCAATAACAGCACAGTCAAGTCTTGGGTTTTCAAATCCCAAAGCGCCAAGCTATAAAGCATCACTTACCCGGGGTATTACACAGCACCCATAACCAAATGGGGGCTGGCAGCACCTGAACAGACCCACAGAGCTTCCCATCAGCTAGAACGTGATGGCATTGCAGAGTGCTTGAAGTAATGAGCAAGCCAGTTAGTAAGCAACGCTTGTCCCATTTTGTTGCTGCATTATCTGCTCAATAATTAACCTGTTCTCAGAAAATGAGAATCGTACTGACCTCTATGATGGTGCTGCAATGAGTAAATTCAGTGAAAAGAAAAGAGGACAAGAAACTCAAATCTGCAGAACTGGTATGTTTTATAAAGGATCTCTTCAAATGTATGCAGCATACATCAACATGGAATAAATCTTACATTTGCTTCATTATTTAAAAGCAACAAAATCAGTACATATATGCTACCAGCTGTTTTACAGAAATAAATTACTATATTGTATACACAGCATCTTCAACATCAGCTGATCATAAAGGTCAGAAAAGTAGTCACTGTTAAAAAAGTGAGACTTTCAAAAGGTAAAAAGCAAAAAAAAAACCCCAAAACCCAACCCTGCCTACAAGCCCAAGAAAACCAACCCAAAACTAAAGTAACAGCAAGCAAGAGAAAAATCTTAATTTATAGTGATTTGCAGGTAGAAACTTTCTCTTTAGTCCATACTCAGATCTCTTGTTTTGTTACAGTCTTCAGATACCACCAGTGGATTCAAGAAACTGCCGAGTAATTCAGTAAAGCCACTAGACTGAAGCCAAAAATGGCTGCAACTGCTCCTCCCACAACTTAAAAGGGGGAGTCACAGCTCCTCATCTCCAGGGATGTCATTTATTCATCAGTCTCTGAACTTGCATGATTATGGCAACTAAGAGACAACGCCAGGCATCCAAACGTGGTCTCCAGGCACTAGGAACAGTAGCTTTAAGCACTCCATCTCAAAACTGCTAAGTTCTCCATTTTCTTCTTTTTCATTCACTGTCAAGCCATGTCTTGGTTGAATCCTTGGCTCCTGTGTCTTTTATGTGAAAAGTATGTAGATTCAAATGATCATTTTAAGGAACAGCTTGAAAAAAAAAAAAAAACTCTGCACTTCATGGTGACCACCTCTGTTTTGTGCCCTAGTTTCAGCAGAGGAAGAGGGGAAAAAAACACAGCGACAAAGTTATAGACATGGAATGTCAATTCATTTTATTTCTATCCCTTAAAAAAAAGAAAAAAAAAAAAGAGGGGAGCAACTTTTCTGTAACTGAGGCTTTACAAAGAAGAAACATTTCTGCAGCATTTCAGAAATCATTTTGGCCTACAAGTAAAAACTTTTCTTCTGTAACATCAGTTGCAGCATGACCCTAAGACCACAGCCTTCCACAGATTTCTCAATTCGATTATTTAATTTCATTTTTATTTAGTGTATATGGAGAACTATTTTTCAAAATAAAACAAAAATATCTGCTGATTGTGGAAAGCACTTTTTTCAGTGATGTATAACAGAAACAGTGAAGTTTTGAAGTTTTTATAAGCAGAAAAGCAATATTCAGGCAGCTGTATATGTTAGTATAAACTGAATTTTATGGTGTTTACAGAATTCAGCTTTCATCAGTGCAGCAACTTAGAAGGGGAAATGTTATGTTACCTCATATAACCAACAACTATAGTAAAAACTACTAAATCTTTCATATATATTAATTTTCAAGGTTTTTTTTCCTACTCTTTTCCTTTACCCCTTGCTGTAGCTGTAAAACAGAAGTCCCTGACCTGCAGAAGGGTGGTTTTATGTAAAAAAAAAAAAAAAAAAAAAAAAAAAAAAAAAAAAAAATTTAAAAGATGGAAAGAAAGAAAATAGGAAATTTAGGGCCAGAATGTTTTGAGGCATCTACCAAGCAAGACAAGAGGAGATGACACTTGAAAATGCCTCAGGTTCCTAGGGAGAAATGAAACACAGATTATTACAATAAGGAACTCTGAGGATATGTACTGAAATCATAGCAGTAATAAGACACACACTCATTATGTCAATATATAAAATTAAAACAACTCAGAATTCTATACATGTTCCCATAGTGCTGCCACTGGAATCACTGAGGTTTCAACAAGGCTTTAAATGATAGCAGGCACTGGAAAAGGTAAAGAATAAAATAAAATTAAAAAGGCAAAACACCATCTATGACTCTCCTGAAACAGCAATGCTATTTGCATGGATGTGTTCAAGGAGATAACTGAATTGGTTTTAATCAAAAAATCCCCCCAACAATTATACATAGTTGACTTTGTACTTTCATCAAGTAATACTAGGAAAAGCATATGGAACGTTAGCAGTACAAAATACATTTTTCATGTTTCAAATGAAATGCAAACAGTGGTGACTGGCAAGTAATATGAGCTTGAACAGTAAATAGCACAGGAGAGTGCTACAACTCTCAGTATAGCCCTGAGAGTAACCTCTCTTTAGTTAAGCAGTGCAGACAAATGAAGACTAAAATACCAACAAATAAACAGTCTTTCTTGTCACTGAAATGTCACTTATGCCTCCGGAGATGAGAGAGAATGCATTAATCCAGATCCATGAGGTACTGCTAGTTGCTCCAGCTCACCTTTAACAGTCATTCAAAAGAATTAAGAAGCAAATTTATTGTTAAAATGATGGAAAAATTGCACAGGAAACATTAACAAATAATTTATGATAAAGTTGCTCAGTAGAAGTTACTACTAAACAGAAACCACCAGTTCAAGTTTCAATAAAGCTTACATTCAGTGTCAGTTTCAGTCTGAATGATGCCATATTATTCTAAAATTGTCCATTTTAGGCCTTCTAATACATGAAGTTAGCATATACCCAATTTTGTTACCTGGGAAAGACCAGGAATCAGCAGGGGTTGGATGGCTACCCCAAGGTGCCTAATCATGCTGTGCAGCAAGTTTTGTAGAGAAAGTATGCTTAACAAAATCACATAAGCAAACACCCTGTAATTAAGCTACCGTCACAGCAGACAAATGGCAGCAGACCACAGCATAAGAAGTTAAGGCTAATGAGCTACATTGCAAATTCTCCTTCTGATTAAACAATAAAAATTCACCTCTGATTAAATAAGAAGAAACAACTTCCGACTTTTAACAATCTATCAATCTAAACACTGTTTCAAATGTGAGCTACAAGCAGGATTTGTGTATTTCATGTAATGCTTTTTTTCCCCTCCAAAAAGTTTAAAAATTCCTAAAAAAATCCCAGCCAGTACAATACAGCAACATCTGTCCCTCTCTCAAGTGTTCTAGTGGTACCAGTTAGAGTAACATTTGTCTAGTGTTAACATCCCTGCAGCAGAAATATTTATATGTACTTGCCTCTACATGAACATAATGTGCCCTCTTAAAAGATCCTGTTACTACTGTACAAGTCTGGCAGGTGTAAGCATCACCCCAGGTTGATTCACTTTGCCTCTCCTGCAAGATATCTCTATGCAATCCAACTTTGCAGCTATTGATTTTTTAATTTAACGTTTCCATGGCTACAGTATTTTTGTTTGTTCGCGTTCATTATCAGAATAGCTACTAAAGCTAGTCCAACCCCTAGACTTGGAGGGCCACAAGGACTGAACTCCTGAGCAATTCCAGAAAGGAGCGGGGCAACTATACGTCCCACTGATGTCACAGACTGTCCAACACCTAGGAGCGTACCGCTGGCCTCATTCCCACCAATGGTCAATTCAAGATCAATGATACAAGTACGACCTATAGTAGTTGAAAAGGCTAAGAATGTGGAAGACAAAATGACCATCCATATGCTCAGCGCTGACGCATACAGGAGAATCAACGTGCAGGTAAGAGTGCTGGAGTGCAACAAAATTCTGTAAGTGTTGTGCTGATAGAGTCTTGTTATTGGTCCGAGCAGACAACCAGCCAGGACTCCTAGTGCACTGCTATAGCTCATTAGGTATCCAGCGAACAAGGGTTTCACCCCAAATCGCTCCTCCAAGGCCAGACTAAAATTACTATAGTACAGCAGTATAGCAACAGACATCAGCAACCGCACTAAAAATATATCCCACAGATCAGAGCACGCAATTCCTTTAATCCTCTTCAGCACCGTTGCAACTTGGATCCACGGAGACTGGAAAAGACTATCCCTTGCCATAGCTCCATTACTTGCTGATTTCAAGTGCAGGTCACAATTTGCTTTTGCTGAGAAACTGTCTGTTCCTTTGTTGCCTCGTTGATGTTCCCTATTGCCAGTGTTTTCTTCACTCCAGGGTAACATCCAGACAAGACCTATGTAGACCAAGAAATTAGTTGATTTCATTCAATTGCATTAGCTTTACATGGAAGACATTAGTCTGATTGTAAGTTTACTTAGTGTAAGGATCAAAATTCAAAAAAGGACTTTGACAATCATTTAACTTTAAAAAATTATGAAGATTAAGTCTAGTGTTATTCACAGTATCAGTTCAATTCTAGATGTGGTGAAAGCAAGAAGGAAAACACTGAGGTGACACATTCGCAACATATAAACAAATCTAAAAGCTAAAGCCAAAATTCTGATTTCTAGTCTTCAGCTTTGGGCATATTAAAAATTCCCATTCCCGTGTCTGAATATAAAAGTCATATATACAATACAAAGGAGAAGCATCTGGACGTTACCCGTTTCAAAATTCCCGCCCTTCCACATAGGTTCACGTTCAAAGGGTAGTGTCAGTATACAGAACATGTATGCCACAGATGATAAACGCACCATGAATTCAAGGTATTACAAATGGCATAAAAACACTAAAGTGAGGAATGAAGGGAACCAAGATGCAAAATGTGACATACAACTTACCAGCATTCAGAAGGAAGATACAGGCACAGATGAAGGACGTTTGATAAAAGCCATCTTCCAACTCTGTAAGGTAGCCACCAACAACAGGTCCCAGAATGAAGCCCACACTAGAGGCTGCATTGAACCGTCCCATTACTAAAGGGCGGTCTCTCTCAGAAACCAAGTCAGAAAGCAGGGCTTTAGAGATGGAGAGTGTGTGTTTGAAAATACCTGCAACATAATATAAACAAAATAAACATATATTGCTCAGTCCAAAAGATTGAAAATGACAGAAGCTATCTGAAATATCAATGGTCAAAACCTGTATGACTGATATTTCTAAGATTCCATTAACCGCAAATTTTTCAATGCTAGCTTCATGCACCACGTTGGGCCATGACCATCATCCTGGCTGTTCAAGGATGTGGACTTGGGAATCAAAATTATTCAGGCATCTGTGTCGAAGGAGTGCTCCTGCAGCCCTGCTGAAAGAAGAAGTAACTAAGCTGAGTGCTGAAGCACACTAGGAATAAGAAAGCTGCTAAAATAGGAACTTGCGGGTGAGTAACGGTTAAGGAGGAATGGCTTGACTGTTTATGAACATAGCTCTGTACCAAGTTTGCTGAGTATGAAGATTTGCAGGATTGTAACACACCAAATTCATACGGGAAACTGGTGGGTGGCAAAAGAAAAGCACAGAAGGGTAAGCATACTGCAGGAATACTAATAACGCAATTTCTTATGTTCCTTCCCGCTGACCAGGGCAATGCTGTCACAGTCAAAGTGCTGTTAGCATTGAAAAGGATTACCTCTACTGAGTAGTCAAATATCAACCAAATAATTCATTAGCAAATAGTCTTTCAATTAAGAAACAGTATAAACAGTTCCTAAATCAAAACTATGGGCCATAAAAGTGCCCTTTAGTAGATATGTTCATAGTAATAGCAATGCTTATTATATCAGAATATATGCAATAGGTGTTCAGCTATTTTAAGAACTCTGATACAAACCCTGGCACAAACTTAGCTTCAGTGCTGCAAACATACATGCTTTTGCACAACAGAAATATTCTGTTGAAGCAGTGACCTAAAATTTCAGCCACATTTTGTAGTATCACTTTGAGGTGTATTTTCAGCGTGAGAAAAACACTAATGCACATATCATTCCATTCTCCATTGCAAGTGCAGGCCAAGATTTCCAGTAGTGACATGGTAGATTGTATACCTGTTATGACTAACCTTACAATAGCCTCTTTCAAGGAATTGCTGCACTCCTGTTCTCATAAAATTCAGCCATTCGAGGTGGTGTAAAAGTTGTGACAGTTGTCGAGTATCCACTTCAAATTATTTTCAGAAAAAAGTCACATGAATGTTTGATTTGTAGAGATTTTTCCATTACTAAGGTTCAGCTGGTGCTGCTGGGTGATGATGCTATGCAGCCATCCACATACCATGATATCTTTAGTAGTCATTCTCAAGCTGAGAGTACAGGGAATTTAAACTGCAAAATGCCAAGTGTTTACTCACCTACAGGGACTCTAGAAATGGCAAACAGGAACACGGTGGTGGATGTTCCAAGAAGGAAGTAACCCAGCGCACTGAGAAGAATACAAGCAAGCAGGGAATACCGTCTTCCTACTATATCACTCCAGCAGCCCTTTCACAAAGCAAGAAATTAAGATTAGCTTTTTATAACATTTAACTACGTACAGTGAACAATCAGTACTTCTAAATTAAATTGAGAAAAGAGATCAAAGGACTGTCAGTGAAAGCTTAATAAGCTTATTACACAACATTCCTAAGTGCTCAAAATCTGGAAGTCATGAACAGAGTTCTGCCCTGCCGGCAGTGCACCTGCTGAAACTGATTCTATTTAATGTCACGCACACAGCTTTTTTAAAAATAACTTCTCTCTTTTAAAAATAAATTCCTGAAACAAACACCATGAAATATTAGTAGTAGGGGCCCTCTGAAAATGTTATCACAACCAACCAGAAATATTTGTTTGCATCAATGGTCGCTATGTACTAGACACTTTTTGAGCATCCTAAAAGGAATGACCTTAGCTATACGGAGTTTGTCATCTAAGTGCAGACAAGGAGGAAGTAGTTATGAGAAGGGCAAACAGTAAACTCGCATGTAGCATGTTTATAAATCAGCTTGATTCCAAGCAGGAAGTAGGTTTTTAAGAAGGTAGGCAATGGTCTTGCAGTTCAAAGAAAATGCCACAGGATTATAGAAGCAAATTATCCCAGGTGCCCTGCATAATAACCCTGAAACAGTTTTTTCATGAGACGCTCAAAATCTGCTCTCTTGAAAGCTAGGAGGTACCAGGGTAATATTAAAGGTGCTCCCAGCTAACACAGGGATCTAAGGTATTGATAGGTAAAGCATGCATTCAAGAGGTTTAGTCTTTGCACTCTTGCTTAGATTAGGATGTTAAAAATCAAAAGCTAACAGAAAACAAAACCAAACAAAGCTCAAAGACGTAATGCATGAATTTAGGCCATATGGCAAATTACAAGGCACTGCTCATTAAGCAGGGAAAGCAAACTCTAGATAACAGGTTTATGAAGCGCTGACTGGTGAGACTGCCTTTTGGACAGGCTACTGCATTAAAGGGAACTGCTTTACTAGCAGCGACACTGAAGAGAACCCTGTGTGACTGCGACGTGCTCAGAAATGTATCTGAGCTCAAATGTGGATTGTAGTTTTTGTCTAAAGACTATACTCTGTTTAGTTCTGAAAAATCTGGCAATTCCCTATAGAAGAAACAAACATTTCCCACACAAACTAAAAACTGGATCCTCCAACAAAAAATGCTTATATGAACACTATAAAAATTTTCAAAATGTCAAGAAACACTATTATTAGCCTCATCCTTTTTACTCCTAAAATCCATAGAAATACCAACATAGTCAGGAATGTAGTGTTAGAACTCACCACAAATGTGCTGGAAAATAGTTGCATTATACCATAGAGAGATCCTAAAATAAACAAGTAAAATACCAATGTTAAAATTTAAACTTTTTTTTTTTAAAAATGAAAACTGCACAAAATTTTAAATGAGGAAGCATGAGAGACATTCTGGGAATAATTTACTAGAAGAATAGGAAGAGGGAGCAGGACAAACCAAGTGTGTAGTTTAGCACATAACCAAGGAAACAGTTTCAGGAATGACAAAAAAAGAAAACCAAATGCTGAAAACTTGTAAAACTATTTAGTGTAGAAGGATGTTGCTTTGTATGGTGTATTAAACAAAACAGACCTTGGCATTTATAATTGTTTTCTCAGAATCAGGAGAGAATTTCATTACTGGGAGGCACTAATTACTTTCCACTTGGCACTTCAACCTATTACAAGGCACCACAGAAGCCCTGAAAAAACCACAGACCCTACTCTTTCATTTTGGAGGCTAAGAGTTTAGCAGCAGTTAGTGACGGAAGAGAAGAAGCAATGAGAAGCAGAGAAAAACATCTGCCAGCCTCTTTCATTTATAAGGAATCACCTCAAACCCCAGTTTCTTTTAAAGTTAAAAATCAAAGCAGACTGTTGAAATGAAAATGTATTTTTGATGAATTACTGCTTAAAGTAATACTCTGACAACTCAGAGCAGAACCAGAATTATTTCATGAAAAGTGCTAAATCTCACCCAAAATAAAAAAGCAAGGTAATAAAAAACTGAATAACAGAGCCCATGTCAACCACACATAGCTATAAAGAATATCGTATTTTTATCATTACAAACCATAAACAATACCTTAAGATATAAATAAGAACTTTAGAACCACACAACTTCATCTTACTGCTTTGTTTTTTAAGATAAAATTTCAAACCTTCAGAGAATTTACATGTAAGCACTCCTTGAAGATGATAAATATTTTGCCAAAAGGGAGCTGCAAGGAATTTAATCAAACTGGGAGCACTCATAGGCATTGGAAAGCTCAGGAGAACTAGCTGCAGAAGTACTGTTTGCAACATCTATAAATAACAATAAAACTAAAAGCAATGCCTCTGTCTCTCAAAGTTGCTAAACTGTAAATTCTTGGATGCTGAAAAGCATCTGTACAAGTGTTACTGCAAGACTTCCTTGTTCTTTCCAAGAATGCTCTTTCACAAGCACCTGCTTTGGGCTACTGTCAGCATGCAAGGTTGGACAGGTCTCACAGTATGGCTGCCTGTACAGTTTTATTTGGAAATTGGCCTTACTTTTTATTATGCTACTAGCAAGGAAGAGTTATGTTACAGCGTTCAATGTGCAGTAAGACATAATCCAGTTCACATTATCTTATTCTTTGGTAAATCAATCAAGTACTCCAACTCACCTATTATTCCAGCAACTGTATGACTTGCTCCTAGAGATTTGATATGAAGGTTCATTAAAGGTACAACCATGCTTACACCAAATAAATCCTGAAAAGAAGGCAGAAAAAGTTTTAGTAACTGATCATAACAAAGATGATGGCAACCTGGCTTAGTCAATATTTTAAACATTTTAAGTTATTTCCATATTGATACAAGATTAACATGGCCAGTGTGGTATGTTGTAACCTCTACAATGCATCCTGTATGTACGAAATTACAAAAACACATAAACTGAAAAGATAGAGGATTGCCTCACAGAGGAATTAAAACTTTGAAAACAGCAATTCTCTTTACCCCTCCAGATACAATCATTCTGCATATATTTATTTAAACGTTTAGTATTCCTTTAATATCTATTAAACTTTATCTGTTTAATAAGAAAAGTACTTGGTACTATTATTTTAAATGTAAAGTAGTCTGTAATTTCAATCACCTGAAAATACTTTTACTTGTGCAAAGAGAGTGTATTTGGAAAATTTACAGTATTTTACCTCTCAACCACGATGGGGAAGAAGCTATGGTAGATCTAAACCTACCTACAGACTGCCTTTCTGTATAACTTACAAAATGTAGTGAAAAGACAAAAACATGAAAAAAAGAAAAAGAAAGAAAAAAGCAAATCATAAGTGAAGAACTTTTTGTAAGAGGAGGGCAAAGGACACTGCCTATCCTGAGCAGTACAAGAATCTCCTACTCATTCCTTTTGATTTTTTATCTTTTGTTAAGCTAACTACAGTGACCCCAGTAGTTCTTTCACTGTATGCTCCTGGCACAGCATACAGTGTCCTATACCAGAGCGGAACCTTACAGAAGAGATCTATTGGAACAAGACCACCTTTTATCAGTGACTGCATGAGCTGAACAAGACTAGCCATTCATAGTATGCCCAAGCCAGAATAACTGAATCAATGCATAAGAAAATTCTCACAGTCTGTCATTAAGTATCTTTTGATGGTTGAAGTTGAGACTTGGCAAGGTTAGAACCATTATTAAAGATATTAGCATGAGCAAAGAGACCACACAACTTATGAACATATTCAATAACACAATCTTAGGGCTCAATAAGCTATTCCAAGCACTCGCATGCACAATCATGGAATAACAGAATAAGCCACTTGGAAGGGACCTCAGGAGGTCTCCAGTCCAGTTTTCTGCCCACGGCAGGGCCAGCTCTGAGGTCAGACCTAGTAGCTCAAGGCTCTATGCAGTCAGGTCTTGAACACCTCCAAGGATGAAGGCTGCACAGCCTCTCTGGCAACCTGTCCTGCTGCTTGACTGTCTTCATGGTGTCAAAGGTTTTCCTTAAATTGAAACAAGAGGTTCTGACTGGAAATAAGACCTTCTCTCTCTCTTGCCAAGCACTGCACTCTGGAGTCTGGTTCCAGCTTCCCGTTAACCTCCTTGCAGGCAATGGAAAGGCAGCTGCAAGGCTCCCCTCAGCCTTTTCTCACAGGGTGTTCCACCCTGCCAACCATCCTGGTGGCCCTCCAGGGAACTCACTCTGACCTAAACATGGTATTTTAGATGCAGCCTCATGAGCGCTGAGCGAAGGAGGACTGCTTGCTTCCCTGTTCACACAGCCCAGGATGCTGCTGGCTGCCTCTCCCCCAGGGCACACTGCTGGCTAACGTTCAGCTTGCTCCCCACCAGGGCCTTACCAGGAAAGCTGCTCCCCAGCCTGTATATATGGAAGAGGTTCTTCCTTCCCCAGTGCAGCACTTGGCAGTAGTCCTTGCGGAGTTTCATTAGGCTCCTGTCAGCTCATCCATCCAGCCTGTCTAGGTCCTCCTAAACTGCACCGCCTACTTAGGTGTCACCTGCAAACCTGATGAGAGGTTCAATGACCTCATTGAGGTCATCGATAGAAACATTAAAAAGGACAAGTCTCAGAATATACCCTGGCAGTACTAGACTTGTCACAGACATGCAGGTAGGGCAAGACCCATTAACCTCTATCCTCTAATGGGTAGTTATTGCTCATTTCACCTATAATTTCTTATGTCAAATGACAACTACGCTGTATTTGCTTGGTTACAGGAAGCTTGCATCACAGGCAACAGCTCTTTATCACGATATTTCACTATACTTCACACCCTCTAAAAGGACACTCACTTCTTGGTTGATTTCAGTGTGTACTCCATGCTCTAGGTGAGCAAGGTATTACAGAGTTGGAAAAACACAGTGTTTAAAAGTGAGCTAAGAAGCAAAGCTTGTCCTAACACACCTTTCCCTGGAATATTTGCTCCAGGACCCAAACCAACCAGATTGTTTCTACTGCCCAACCTAAAGGTAGGTAAGAGAACAGATCTACATTTCACAGTGCAAATTTGTACTTGTTTTGTAGTCGTTTTCCTTTTAATTTTAAATTAATTAAATGACATTTTCCCGAGGTTCATGAATCACTCCAGAATACAAACCTTCTTTAAAGTCTATACGCTATATTCTTTCAGTAAGGGGCTTTTTTCTAGAAGAAGCATGGATTATTTTTTTTTTCGGTTTACACCAACCACTGGTATTTCAAGGAAACGAGGAACAGCTCTCTGATAAGCATAAGGCAAGACTTAGCTCTAAGGGCGCTGCGCTATTCCATTTCATTCACGGGATAAAAATCATACCTTCGTATCAAACTACACGACTGTTTGCACGGATAAAACAATACGGCCGCTGCAAACGGCTATCGCTACAAACGCATCAACTCCCCCCAAAAAAAAGCAGCGAAGTGATGTACCTCAAAACCCAGCAGCTTTATCTGGAGCGTCAGGGGGGAGGCCCGCTACGAGCCGGGACCCGGGGAGGGTAGCGGCGGGGGGGGGTGTCTGCCCGACTTCGGGCTTTGCAGCATCCCCTGACAACCCTGAGGGGACCTCACGGCTCCGGGGCCGTGCCCCCTCCTCTGCCTCCAGCACGGCCCCTCACAAGGGCTGCCCCGGAGCCGTGGGGCCGGGCAGCGGGGTCGTGTGAGGCGGGGAGGATTTCCCTTCTCAGGCACGGCCGCCCGCCTCAGGCCGCTCCGCAAGGGCACTACCGCCGCCGCCGCAGCCCGCCTCCCCGCTTACCAGGAAGCCCACCGCGTAAAGGCACCGCACGAAGCGGCCGGACGCCGCCGTTGATCTCCCCGCTGCTCCGCGGCCTCCATCTTCCTCCTCCTCCTCCTCCATCCGCCCAGCGGCGGCCGCCGGCCCGCGCCTCGTAGCGGCCGGCGGCGCGGCGGAGGCTCTGAGCATGCGCAGTGCCGGCGGCGCGGCGGCAACATGGAGGCGGTGGGGCGAGGAGCGGGGCGAAGGTTGGCGTTGTGTTTGCCTTAACGAGTGTAGTTTTCGTGTTTCCTCTTCTTCAGGTGAGGAGGAATAAGGATCCCTGCAGGTTTCGGAGGCTGTCGGGATCCCTGCCTCCCCACACCCCCCCCCCCCTACAGGACATGGCCCTTCCTGCCTCATCTCACAGGAAGACATGTTTGTACACCCAGAGTTTTGCAACCTCTCACCTCAGGGCCTGAGGCTCTGAGGAAAGCAGGAAGAGCTAGGTAGGGTGGAGGGGCTTTGGAGGCAGAAATACGCCCTGGGAGTGTGGTAACGGGGCCCCTGCAACGTTCTCTGGGCCGCTGTGGAAAGATGACTTTGGAGGCCGCGCACCTCCGAGCCTGCCTCCTTCATGGGGGAAGGCGGCTGTGTCCCACCGCTGCTGCTGTCCCTCGGCCCTCTCGCGGGGCTCAGCCCGGTGCCTTCGTCAAGCGTTTCTGACGGCAGAGTGTTTTCCCGCCTTGTTACGCGGCTGGTGGTTGTGGTACTGAGCCAGGGAAGAAGGGCGTCCCTCGTTCTGCTTAGGACGTACGCTGCTGTGCTGCCTTTCCGTTAAAGTCAGGGATGGCTGGAATTGTGGACGGCTGTGATGTTATAATGTATTTGCATCCAAAGAAGTAAAACGATGTTTTTAAATCTCGGAGGTGCACGGGCGGAAGTGATTGTCATGTGCAAAATACCTTTGTGTTGGAGGTAGAGGGGATTTTTGTATATAGCTGCTAGGCCAGGGATCAATGAAAGGGCTGCAGTTTTAAATACTTTAAAAAAACCACCCAAATACACAAGGGAACAGGAGATGCTTTAACTTGTTTTTACTTATCAGTAAGAAGAAGCTTTTGAAAAATGATGATGACTTAAATTTTAAAAGTTAGCACAAGCTGATAAAGTTTGAGAACAATCAGAAACTGACAAGAGGATGCATAACTTCAGTTCTATCTTTGTGTTTTCAGAAGAAATGACAGGATCGAGGGTCTTCAACAGGTTTAGGTCACAAAAAAGGAGTGTGTTTTTCCTTATGGCTGTGAAGAATTAAGCTCAACCCCCTCCCCCCGCCAAAACTGGAAAGCAAGACATATTCGTAGATATGCAGCTAATTTATAAGATACCAAGGCAAAGCTTAGCCTAGCATATGCATAGGGACAAAGATGTTATCAGTCTCCAGAATAACTCAGTTGTCTAATATCCCAGTGGCTGTGATAATTTATAGTTGGCTTAACCAATACATCCTATTAATTTAGCTCTCTGAGGCCACTTTGAATAACAAATCCTCTCAGTGAGATTTTTAAAATTCTGGATATAACATTAAAGGAGATCACAATTGCATACAATTCCTCTGAAATGGACAAAATGGTTACAAGATATTGAAATATTAGAGCATCATGGGAATTGACACTACATTGTCTGCTCAATATTGCACTAATTTTACCCTTGGTCATTTTAATGCTGATAGAAGAAATGGAAAGGGCCTGAAGATTTATCAGAGGAAACTATTAAGGGGTGAATGATTAAAAGATATTACAAGGGTTTAGGTACTGTTCCTCGGCTATAAGGCAGATTGACTTTTGTGCAAACGCAGCCCAAGTGAAATTTTTGAGGTTCTATGTAAATGACAGTCTCTGCTATAAGTCTCAGAACCCAGAGTTAGCAATTCTGTATTCTTCTCAAATTCTGAAGATTAATGTGATCTAATACAATGGGCACAAACTGTTGTAGGCAGGAATATTGAATTCCCTGACAGCGAAAACTCTTAGTTTTGTTTATTATTTCAAGCTATCTCCATGCAGAATGGCTTGTAAAGCAGAGAATAACTGAACTTTCTGATGCTCCAATAACATTGTCAGTGCAAACTGTTCACAGAGAAAAAAAAAAACCCAACAACTTAGAAAACCTATAGGTGTCTCTTCCCTTAATGGATTTCTTACTGCTTTTGTACTTGCAAACTTGATTAGATTATTAAAGGATTGTGCGTATTAAGTGTTTACTTTTGCATAATGGTTAAGAAAAAGGCATTAATGTATAGTAACATGGCAAATATATCTGCTGCCTTTGAACTGAAGGCAGATGGTTACTGCTACCTCGGAGGTTCCCTCTCATGTTTTGTCATTACAATTGCAAAATTTAAGATAAAGGCTCCCAAATAAAGAAATCTTAAGATAAAATTTCCCAAATAAAGTGATGGTATGACTGGTAAGGGAATTGACTAATAATTAAGGTAATGAAATACAATGAATCCCAGTCTAAAGGAAAACAGAACCAGTCTAATATCTTTGGGGGCAGAATTACCTAGTTGGTTGATTAAAATACTATCAATATAGTACACTTACATTACTTTAAGGTGTTTGACTTGTTGCTACCTTAAGGTGTTTGACTTGTTACTGGATGATTCTTAAAGACAGTAGAGCAATACCTACTCAGAAATGGTAAACAGCACGTGGATTCAGAATTGTTCGATACATCTCCAGACTGTATTTGTGAATGGATAATCTTCCCTGAGGAAAAGGTATGTCTAGATGGTCCTCTCATTTCTAACCCTTTTTAATGACCTGGAAGAAGAGATAGAATCAAAATTATTGGTTATATGGATAATGCTAGGACCAGGAAAATTATGTAGACTACTGACACAACACAATCTGAGTACTCAGCTTTCATGATATGTAAGTATTCTAAATGTAAAGGCACAGCTAGAAACAAAGCATGATGCATGCTTAGGGGGTGCACCTCTCTGTTGTGGCAGTCAGTGATTATGAGATGAACTTGGTAGTCACAGTAAATAACCAGTGACCATAAGTTTTTATTGCTGTTCCGTGGCCCAGAAAGCAAACTCCATCTTTTGATAAAAAATAGAGGAACCTGAAGTAGAAAAGCAGGAAAACTTTCTTACTTATATATCAGTTATTGGGTCTGAATACTAATGCAACTTTGTGTCTAGTTCTGCTGTCCTAATTGAAGATCAAAGTTGAATAGATGGAGAGGGTTGAAACAACAAAAAAAGAGACTTTAATGGCAGAAGGAACATTTCTTAGTGCCAGGCTGCCAGAGATCGGACTTGCTTATTGGGCTGTTCTTGCCTCAGATTATGAATGGGAGGAGAACTAGTCCGGGCGAGAATGTCTGAGGTTCAGTTTGCTAATGAGGAGAAGGGGTGAGGGATCTGCAGCCCTTTACTAAAAATATCCACTGTGGTAAATGCTTGTGTCACCTGCCAAGCAAAGGGTTAAGGCAGTCTGCAGCTGCCCTTCCTCAGCCAGCTCTGTGGCTGTGTGTGCTCCAAGCCATGACAAAATGAAAGCACTGATGGAAGTCATCTGAAATTGAACAAAGTTTTGAAAAAAAGATCCTTTCATTCCTTCAACAGGGCAAAAAATTTTAAACCTTATAAATTCTTAAATAAAAGTTGTAAAATACTTTTGTAAGACAGATCTAAGACAACTACAGCAATTTATTGCAGTAAATGGAATATATTCTTGGATTCCCGCGCTACAAATAGGTAAGGTCAAGACCCCAAATGTACAATTTGTCATCAAATTTAGCGAATCTAACAATGACTTATTTCATTCTGGTTTACCGCTTCAAATCATTAGGGCAACATTCAACAGTCATTTCAACTTTTCATATACAAATTGAGCCCAGTAGAAAAAGTTACAATCCAGTGGTCCAGAACATTTTAAGAGGTACTGTAAATGAACTTGAGTTTGGAAACTACTGTTAATCTTAAAGACATTTAAAATGTAATCTCTCTGAAAAGATCTGCAGATTTAAGGAATGTGGAAACCTTTTAATTGACTCCACCCTCAAAGCTGTAAGTGCTGGTGCGCATCACAGAGTGACTTAGAAAGCATTTATAAAATCTTGTTAAAGGAAGGAATTATTTCAGGCGTTGGGCCTACTTCTCCCCTTCTGGAGTTTTCCATGGCAGCATAACTAAGACCACATAGATTTCCATGTTTCTTTCAGTTGATGTTTAACAGATAAAATAAATATGTCAGGAGTGGTTTAGATACTCTTGATCCTGCTCTGGAGCAGAGGATGGCCTGGATGACTCCTGTTGACTCCAGTCCATTTCCTGTTTTACTACGTTACCCTTATTTCACGCACACCCCAAGCCTATGGTGTTTTTTTTTAACCTCAGGAGCTCTGTAGAAGCTGCAAGTGTACAGAAAGGACTGGAGGCTAGTTCCTCAGGCCTCCTGAATAAAATCCAAAAATATGTGCCAAAAAGTGTCTGTGCAGTAGATGGAAGGAGTTGCTGCCTCAGAATGAGATTCATAATAGCTTCCTGCTGTAGAAGGACCCATGTAAGACAGCGATGAAAATGGTGAAGAAGGGTGCAACTCTTAATTTCTATTTCTGGGGTGCAGGCACATAGCTTATTTCCATGGGAAACTGCCTGGAACACCTCCTAAAATTAGGCCACTCCTTAATTTCTGTGAAAATTGCGCATGGGGTCAGTCATTCCTTTAAAGCACTGCAGGAAACATTAATGGTATCGGCCTAGCTTTCCTATAATTTTAAGAAAAGTTTAGAGCACTCATCAAGGATATGAGGAACTCAGATGCACCTTCTTGTACGTCTTATGGTTTTAGTTATCTTGCCCAACTTGCAGGGACATGGATTCATCACACCTTGAATCAGTGTATGACTCAAAAAAAAATTGTGCCTTCCCATATTTTTACCTGTTTTATTCAATGTAGAGTTAATGTAAAATATAATGCATATATGATATATGAAACAGAGTGACCCGCTCACAGTCATACTAAAGTTTTCTCTTCCTTTCTGTGGCTGAATAGATCTGTGATACCCTGTAGAGTGTCAAAGTCCTGAACACAGAGAGGGTATGAGGCAGAGTCCAAATGGCATATACACACTGCAGCTTTGTTCATCTGGGTGGCTGCAAGTCTTTCACGTGTTCCTGCAGATGCCTAACAATGGATCCTGGATACATAAAAATGTGTAGATATAATGCCTCATAAAGATTGTTCTTACTGGTTTATTAGAGTTCCTGTTGAAGCTGTTGGTGGGATATGGGCTGCTTTTGTCCTTATGTCAGAAGAAGGGTAGTTACCATCATCTACCTCCATATGAGCTTAGTCAGTGAAGTGCAGTGGAGGGCCAGTAAGATGATGAGGGGGGCTAGAGCATCTCTCCTGTGAGGAAACGCTGAGAGAGCTGGGAGTGTTCAGAGCCTGGAGAAGAGAAGGCTCAGGGGGATCTTATCCGTATCTATAAATACCTGAAGGGAGGGTACAAAGAGGACAGAGCCAGGCTCTTTTCAGTAGCGCCCAGTGACAGGACCAGAGGCAATGAGCACAACCTGAAACACAGCAGGTTCCCTCTGAACATCAAGAAACACTGTTTTTTACTCTGAGGGTGATCCAGCACTGGCACGGGTTGCTCAGGGAGGTTCTGGAGTCTCTAGCCTTGGACATCCTCAAAAGCTGTCTAGACATGATCCTGGGCAACCAGCATTAAGTGGTCCTACTTGAGCATGGGGGTTGGACAAGGTGACCTCCAGAGGTCCCTTCCAACCTCAGTCATTCTGTGATTCTGTGATTTGTGGCCTGATTTACTGTAGTATTAAAATTAAAGTGGCCATATCGCAAACTAGTTATACCAGGCCTCCTTTTAGTCAGTGGAGAAAAAAAAAAAAAGAAAAAAGTAATTGTGCTTTTAGGGCATGATTCATTGCACATTGAAGTAGTCATCCAAAAATAGGTCAGATGGACTGTGCCGTAAAAATGCCGATATGACTGTAAAGGAAACCTGAGGTGACCAGCTTAATTGGAGACAGCTACCCTGCAGCTGTCTAGTGTTAGGTAAGATGTATCCCAGCCAAAGATTTAACAGACAAGGTGTACTATACTCTGTATGGCTGCCCAGCATGCTGCTGACAATTGATCGTGTAGGTGCAATGGATAACATAGTGCCCAGCTGGGGAAGATGGACAGGATGAGGATCTGAATCAGCGGGTGAGATACTCCGTCGCTGTTCAGAATGTTTTTGTTCAACAGTAAATGGGCATGGAGGTCTCAGAAGGACTCAGCTCTGAGGCAGCTGCTGAAATTGTTTCTTGGTGTATAGTGAGACATGCAGCCAGTTCTAAAAGGCTGTTTTTAGATCATGGACGTATCTGCCAGCACAGATAAGGAGCTGCCTGCCAATTCCAAACATACACACACGACATTTACTCAATCACACACAAACATAAACAAGCAAATAAACAATCTCCCCCTCCCATAAACTAATCAAGCTTTTTCTCCTTCAGATGGAAAGGAAGAAGGAAACAGCCTGCTATTGTTTTGGTTTGTTTTTTTTCTTCTTTTCTATTTTTAAATACAAGGCGGGGCTCAGATACTATATTGAAGCTGGAGCTATTTAGATACATAAATAAAATATGCAGATTTAGGAGTTAGTTTAGCCTTATCTATCTGGAAAATAAACAGAAATAAAATCATAAAACTTTTGCCAGCTTTGTTAAATGAGATTGGAATCCATCCATTATGTGGGGGCCTTCAGTCTTCACACTATGCATCAACAAAATCAATGAATGTTGGGCTTAATTGGCCAAATTGATTGTATATTAAAACTGATTTAATTACTTCATTGTCATTATAGTAGGGATAAATTTGGCTAAGTCACTTTGCTTTAAAATGACAGTCTTTCTGTAGAAATTTAGGAATTTTGGAAGGAGTTGGGGAATGACCTTGTTTAAGATACAGAATAATGATTGTTTTGGCTTGATAGGCCTGGACTTCTTTTCCCTGCCTTGAAACTTTCTCTCTTCTATTGAGGAACCTTCAGAATTTAATTTAATTGAAGAAGAAGTGCCCTGAGACTTCCTGTGAGTATTCAAGTAGTGGATAACATGAATTTTTAAGCTGACATAACAAGTCTTAACATGGCTTCTGATTCATTCCTGACATAGCCGGGCATAATACTGGAGATGTTAGAGTATTTGGAAGGTAGCACTGCCAGAGAATGTGCCATAAATATAAAAGAGAATAATTAAATTAGATCCTCTCAGGATGAACATGCTAACTGAGACCAGAGTGCATGTACAGTATATTAAAAATAAATACTTGTGCTGCACAGGCAGTGATTCAGCTGTCATTTGAATTCAGTGAAACTTTTCATGCAAACTGATTTCAGTGAAGCTACTCATGAGGGTAAGTTATTCTCATGCAGAAATGGGTTCACAGAGTCACTGGTGCATTTCTGACCTGAAGCCAGGTAGGTGCAATAAAGCTGAAACCAGCCATTTTATTTCTTTTATTAGTTGTGGTTCAGTGGCTGGAGTTACTTCTGATGTAATGTTGAAAAAATAATTGCATCATTGTGTGCCACAGTTTCCTTAGTTACAGGTATGAATAGCAGTGCATAACCATCTTTTTTAAAAGAGCTTTGAGAATTGTAGAGTAAAGCATGAGAGTGAAAAATACTTGTATGATTTTCACTGTCAGAATTCACCAGCTTCAGGTTTGTCCCCTTTTGCAGTACTTATACATCGCTCTGTCCAATTGGCATTTTGGAGGTTATAAACACATATCCTGTAACACTGAAAAATAAAATTATTTAAGATGAGCTAAATGCCATTATGTTAAATAGCACATCAGAATGAATTCAATTGTGTCTGGTTTTTTTTAAATGGATATCATGAAGAACTTTGTACCATTGATTTTGTTTATGTTGTGGCTATCTACGTATCTGGATTTCACTGAATAAAATTTCTTGAGCTTTGGGCCAATGCTTTGTAAGGCCACCCATACAACAGCAAAATGGTTGGGAACTCCAGCCCACTGAGTGGGATTCAGTTCCAGATTAAGACCTT
The DNA here is from genome assembly GCF_947461875.1 of Haliaeetus albicilla. NCBI lineage: Eukaryota > Metazoa > Chordata > Aves > Accipitriformes > Accipitridae > Haliaeetus > Haliaeetus albicilla. The sequence goes on from NC_091507.1 coordinate 18,023,535, forward strand.
TGCATTCAGACATCTCCATGTGAAATAGGGATCTGTGCTGCCATTGGAGTCGATGGAGTTCTGGTTAAAACACTCAGTAGTTCCTCCAGAATGACCTGACCAGCTAATGGAGACTGGTTTCAGCCATCTAAACAGAGGTATCTAGCATCACTTTTAGGTGGTGTGAGCCTAGCCTGTAGCTGTCATTCAAGAAAGGAGTGGGTCTCCTCTAAGTCCCTCGTCATACCTGCCTGCCAAATGTCGATGCCTTAGACGTCCTGCAGCATCCAGTGGTGGGAGATGACAGTAAGGCAACTGTATACCTCTGTCCAGGCTTGATTCAGTCACTATCACGTAGGCTCCTCGTGCTATTTGAGGTGAAAGAGGGTACCTAAGACCCCTGTGTGGGGCTGGCAGATAGGGTTAAATCTGGGAGAGAAATATGCCCTTCTGGAGTGGCAGCTGAGAGCCAGCAGGATACCCTGGGAAGTAGCTAGAGCTAGGTGTCTGAGTCTAATCTAGGTTGTGCTGAACCGCTCTCTAGGCTCCACTGACTGTATTGACTAGGTCACTATTGATTATAATGGAAAGACATCTAGCTCATGTGAAATTGTCTAAATTTGGGTATGTTAGTCCTGAACTGAATCCTACCTTTTTTTTTTCTTTTTTTTTCTTCTCTATTTTGGATAGAATAGAATAGAATAGAATAGAATAAAATATTTCAGCTGGCAGAAACCTTCAACAATCATCTAATCCACCTGCCTGACCACTTCAGGGCTGACCAAAAGTTAAAGCATTATTCTAACCTGCAAGTAATCCTTTTCTAAAATAGGCCTTATTTTCTTTTATAGCACATTCTATGTGTTCTTCTTCCTAAAGATTTTTTTTTTCTTTAGTAAAGAACAATAAAATCCCACTTTCCAAAGTGATGTTTCCAAAAATCACTTTCTGCTCTAGCAAAGGGAACTGCATCAGTGGCTGTCAGGGAAAGCACATACGGCAAAAAGAATCTGTTTGACTGAAATTCACTTACTGTTCTGCATTCACTGAAACTGTGCAGTACAAAAAGGCCACAAAGTATCAGGTGTGCTTGTGTATGAAGTTAGTATAGTATCAGGTTTGAATAAAATATGACTTGTAACAAATGCTTATATGGCATTAGGCAGATAATGTAGTCTTATAAAAACACTGAGGACACATCTCTGGTTCAACTGCCTGGAAATGAGGAGAGATGATAGAAACAGTCTTTTCCTTGCTCTCCTTGAGCACACTGCTGCACTGTCCAAAGAGATAGTGGGATATTGGAAGTAGGAGCCCCTCTGGAGACCTCAGTCTGTTGCAGTAAAATTCTGCAACAAATGTTTTCTGGAGTAAACTGACATCATCCTTCTCTTGATCCCAGCACTTCCCAGGATGGGATGTTGGTGGAATATTTTCTACTCTGGTGATAGATAATGCCAATGAAATTTTACTGGGTAAGGACTGCAGGATCTGGTGCATAGTATAAACTCAACAAATCTCTACAGGAGCATGCCCTGTAATCCACTAGAGATGTTTGGGAAGGCCTGCTTGGCATGAAAAGTTGTTGTTGAAAAAGCCTTTTTCTTTTGCAGGGAGTCCTTGGAATTTAAATGTGTTACCTCATCACCTTCCAAAATGGCCAAAATACATGTATGGGAAAGTGTCTTCTTTTTTTTAAAAAGATCGAAGTGTCTTTATCAGGTGCTGGGAGGAATTTTTAATTGCATGCCTTTGTGATATATGCAAATAAGATCTGAATAAATCAGTTAAATGCTTAGTTTAGTGTTGGTAAAGCTATTACTTTATGGGTAAGATGTAAATTTTTAAAGCTAACTGTATTTGTAATACAGGTTAGGATTTTTCAAAGGCATCTCTGCAATTTGGCTACCATGTTTTAAAGTTCTATAGAAAAATCTCAGCCTTCATTTAGTAATGTGACTTATGGTAACTTCCAGAGTGTTGCATGTGTTTCCTTCCGTGCTAGCAGCCAAGGAAACATTCACCACCAAGCCTGAATTTTGGAAGTCCTTGCTGCTACTCTGTGCTCTGTAATGCAGTTCACGTGGATGGACAGAGCCATTGCAACTCCATCTCCGTCTCCACTGATGCTGATGCACCAGCTGCAATAATATTTCAAGTCAATCCCTGATTAGTTAGGGGAAGGTCAGCTATTTCTGACTGGCCTCACCCAGACAGAGAAGCAGAATGAAGCTCTGCCATCAGTGTCCTAAAATAGAAGGCCCTTTTCATCTGTCAGGCTTGAGTCAGCCACATGGAACTAGGAGACACAAATTAGGAGACACAAAGCGACTCATAGGGCATTGGGAAACACAGGCAGAAAGTCAAGCGAAGAGAAACTTCTTTAGATATGAGCTGTATTCTGTAAACAGCTTTTTAGTCACTTTCCCAAACATTTTATTTATTTTACTGCTTCTTCTTAAGTAATTAAAAAAGTACTGCCTTTCTTGTTTTCTTTTTTTGAAGCTAACTTTGATAATGAAACTTAGTGTGGGGATATTTTTTGGAGGCTTCTTTGCAGCTCTGGGGGCTTTGCTTTTTTTGGTGGCATTTGGAACTGATTATTGGCTTCTTGCTACAGAAATAGGAACGTGTTCAAAAGCACCTGAAGATGCTGGGGTTAGTATGATAATGAGAATTATATATGTAGGTTTCCTGGATGTGTTTATTTTGTAAGAATTTAATTCTGTATGAACTTTCAAATATGCTCATTTTGACCTTCTGGAGGCTTACAAGCCTGCTTCAAAACTTCTTGTAACCAATTGTAATCAACTCTAAAATGAATTTGTCTTTTGTGATACTACTTTTGCAATATGACATTCTTTCAAAGGAAGTATAACTGTTTAGATATGCTATAGCTAACCTATGTTCAGACAGGCTGTGTTTCATTGCGATGGTGGTGTTTTTTACCTCGACACCTAATTTCAGTTGAACTTGATTCTTTCAGCCACTTAAAAATTGTACGATAATGGCTGCTTTCCCCCCCCCCCCCCCCATAGGGAGAGAAGGCCACTTTCCATCATGAAGGTTTCTTCTGGAGGTGCTGGTTTAGTGGAAATGTAAGAGAGAGTAATGCCAGCATGTGGAACTTCTGGTACAGTAAGTAATTTTTTCCTTTTACATTATCTACAGTAGTTTGTTCCTAAAATTGTTGGGGTTTTTTTCCGTCTTATGAATCACCAGATTTCATATGGCTTCTTTGGTGATCAGGTTCTTCAGCTACCCTAAAATAAATTCTTGACAAACATTTTTGTAATCTGTACTAAAGGAAACCCCAGGACAAAATCATACATATTTAACTATCAACTTATGCTGCAAGTGTTACGGCTGTCCTGTTAACCATTCTTATCAGGACAGTTTCTTGCAATTTACTGTTAAACAGATTGTTTATTTGTGTAACGTAGGGAAAAAGAGCTTAGTGATTAGGATGGTCCATGAATTTTTGCTTGGAGGGTTCCTCCAACTAGTTCTACGAGTGGGTTAAGGAGGGCATGGGCAATTCCACTGTGAAAATGGTGTGGGACACATCATCTCCAGAAGAATCCCTCTAGTAAATTCACAGATGACCCTTTGCTTTCTTTCACTACATGCCAGGGTTCTGGAAGATCAGATAGTATTTTGCAACCAAAATCTCCCATGAAGAAGAGGTCAAGCAAAACTTCTTTTCCTGTCTTTGACCCTACCTCTGAGGTACAAAGCTCCCTCTCCTTATTGCAAGATTTCCACAATCCTTGTGAGAAGCAGGTGCCATCACACAAATTTCACTTCAATAACCTGTATTTTGCTAAATATATTGCTTGGTCTTAGGTGGCAAATGTAATATTCACTGTAGTTAATTTGCCTTTGTTATTTATCTGGAGAATTCTGTGGTCAGGAATCTGAAATTTAAATGTGGTTTAAGCTATAGTCAGCCTTTATCTTTTGCAAGGAAGAAGGTGATGTTTTTATAAGCATTTAGTACGAAGAGTGAAAAACCCTTCTTTGGGGATATTGATTCCATAGACTACACTCATATTTGTTGAGACTGTAAACTTCCTGAAGATGCTTGATATTTTTCATTGTTCTTTCGCAAGAGAAAAAGTAATTTCCTGGGTTTTTTTCTTTTTTGTTTTTGGTGGGACATGCAATAATGAGACGGACATAATTAACCCTCACAAGAGAAAGGTACATACGCATATAAAAGCATACATATGCATTGCATATAAATTGCAGTGTGCCTTCAGCAAGGCTGCTTTACTGTTCCCATAGTACGAATCTGTGTTGCCCTTTAAGGAATATCCTTGGCTGGATAACAAGGCTGGTATCTCTTACCAAACCAAATCCACTGTAAGCTATTGCCTGGGAGAGAACCTGGAATCTTGACCTATGAAACTCAGTTTGCCCATTTGAAGAACAGGCTTAAAATATTTTATTGTTAAGGCAGTAAAATATTAATCTTTAGCTTTCTTTCACTTTTAGCTAACCAGTCACCTTCTAAGAATTGTACACATGCTTACCTGTCACCATTTCCTATTCTCCGAGATGAACACAACTCAACCTCCTATGACTCTGCAATCAGTAAGTCTTCTTCTGGCTGCAAATGGATACAATGCCTATAGTTTCAAGAAAACAATTTGGATGCTTCAGTGTAAAACAGTCTTATCGCTCCACACAGTTTAATTAACAGAATTTTGGTGTTTCATACTTCTCATAATTTTACAACATGCATATTTAAGCTGCTATTTAGCAAAGCACTTAAATGAATGCTTAGCTTTAAGCATGATGGCAGAATGGAAGTAATTTCTAAAAAAAGAGACATTTCCTTTTTAGTCTTTTTTCTCTGACATAAGAAGTATCTTCCTTGGGCTGAATGCATTAAACAAGTACAGCTTCTCATGTATTCCAATAAAACTGTTTTTTTTGTTAAATAAATAACCACATGTGGAAATACATTGCATTTTCACTTTATGAGGAAGGAGGAGAGGAGCCTTGATACTGTCTAAGTTTATTCAACTAACTCAGATGTACTGCACCGACTGTTGGATGTGCTAGCTTCTGTCCACTGACACTATAGGGAGCTGAGGCTTTGAAATTGCTTTGAACAGTGTGTGCCGTACATGAATAATGTAGCCTAAGACTGTAGCAATGGGCAGTTTTGTTTTGTGAACTGAGCTCTTTTTAAATATATATATATATACACACTCTATAATAGTTCAAAATACTTACTATGTTAAACTGAGATATTAACACCAAGAAACTCTAGTGCTGTAACACAAATACATATATATAGGTGGAAGATATACAGTAATTGAAAACCTTATGTTTGAATAATGCCTGAAAAGCTCTGGTTTTAGAACTCTTAAAAACGACTTAAAAATAGTGGTCACATTTCATCAGATCAAGGGCTTTATGCAAACATATTTGAAGTAAATAGTTTCTGATACCTATTTCATAAGATTTTTTAAATAACGTGTGATGTGTGGATGCTGCATGTCTCTGAGCTCATTGATGCTGTGGCTTAAGTGATCCATTCCTGTCCTGAAGATGTAATTATGCCTTTGCGAATTTTGAAGTGTCTTCAGAATCCAATTTTTATGCTGCAGACATGAAAAAGAAAATAAGTTGGACTGATAATGGGTCTGTTAATCGTTGGAAATGATGAACTGTTTGTCCAGCAAGAATTCAGACCTCACCATTCAGAGATCTAATCTGTAACTTCACAACACATCTAGAACAGTTTATCTTTCCATTTGAAAGTGACGGAGTCATCAGCTCCTAATAATCTAGACAGAGTTTGTATTCCACCATTCACTCATACATTCACAAAGATCCTCAAATTATATTGCATGATTACACAGAAGTGGACAAACAAAGAATAAGGAAAGGAGAAGGAATATCATCAAAAGTTTAATTAATTTTAGTTAATGTTTGCCAAAAGAACCACTGCTCAAATATAATTTTCCTATCTATATTTCATATTAGGAGATTAAAAATAGACAGAACTATAGTATAGATGCTAGCCCAGGTAGAGTATATTCAGAGCCATTCCTGCTATATAAATAGATAGTTGGATTGCTTTTGAGCTCATTAAAACTGCAGAGGGTTTTTTTTATGCCTCCAGTTCATTTTCAGCATCCAAGCTGCGTTATTTACTAGAGCAGGTATGCTTGTTCAAGAATCTTTCACAACTTTTTTTGAAGAAGGTTATGTCATCGTCTCTTGTGTTAGTTCAAAACTTGTTTCTCCTTTAGTCTAGTTTGACAGTTCTGCCCATGATATTTGGCAAACAAGTTTTTAAAACCCTGCTGCAACTGCAGTTGCTAAATTAAGAAATGCTAGAAGGTTATCCTCTTCTTCTTGATTCACAGTGGAGGAAATGCTCTCTGTAAAAGCCAGTGGCAAAAACCCTTGGTTGGATTTCATGAAGAACAAGATTTCATCACCTATTTGTATATCCAGCTGGCTGCATCTAATACCTTGCATCAGCTAAACATAGAAAAAAAGGGCACTACCGAAAGATTGAGGTTATTGTCCCCTGTTTTGGTTCTGCTACTGTTTCTTGATACAATATTACCATTTTCATGGCTCATAGCTTTCTCAATATACTCACTTTGGGGGATAAAAAAGAGAAATCTCCCACACAGGTTTATCACTGTGTTTTTAGTGAGTCCCTTGAGTTCTATTTTAATTAGGAGTGGATAAGAAGAAATATTCTGTCATCTGAAAATTACTTCTTTTGCTCTTTTGTAGAAAAATAAACAGCTGAATAAAAAGCTTTAAACTTCATTAGAAAAATTGAACATGTATGTACAACACATTTTTCTAAAAATCTCTAACTTTCTGTTAATAGAACTGTTAGTTTCTGAGCAAGCAAAGGCACGTGACTTCTTTTACAGAGTGTTTGGTTTAAGAGACTTTGGGACCTTATCAGAGGAATTTGGATTTAACTACAGCCCCTAATGGAAACACAAGAGTGGTTTGTTGGTTGAGTGCCATGTTAGTGTCCAGTGAGAAGGGCTCAGGCAAAGATAAGTTTCCTGAGGAACATAAAATCTCTGATGATTTTTGAGTGCAGTGTCTGGACCAAGTTCTTTGTTCACTTAACTCCTTTGGCTTTAGTATCAGTAGGAATTTAGCTCAGAGCTTTTCTGGGCCAGAATTCAAAAGTGCTCAATCTATCCCGTATTAGCTTAATTACATGTTTTTGTATGTGGGTTTTACGATGTTTGTGTGATAGTTCCCTGAAGATTCAGAACACTGAGGACCTTGAGGTTTAGTGTTGTAGTACACCTTACAAAGCTTTAGACCAAAGGCTTGGTTCATCCTGCTGTACAAACCTAGACTATGAGCTCTTGGTGTCAAGAATTATAGCCTTAGATGGAAATGTAAAGACAGAAGAGCCTATGGTGATGGTATATTGGAGATTTGAATGCATGTTTTAATATCGCAGATTTCTTTTCATCGTTACTGTCAGATGGATGATCAGCTTTGAAGAGTCAGCACTGCTTTGAAATTGCAGCTTGCTGCCTCTTTTAATCACAGTTATAATGGTTTTGTTCATTCACTGGTTTTGTTAACTATCTTGGCGGAGTGGGGAGGACTTCACCTACCTGCAGGGTATCAGGTGTGGTCCACAGCTGTGCTAGCCACCATTTATGGTTAATGCACTTAAAGAAATTTGTAGGCCATGTCATTTATCTTAACCTGAAACAGGCATCGAAATGAACTCAGGGGAAGCCTGACTCTAGTGGCTTTCTGTGATGGTACAGTGGTTTATAGTGACAGCTATTAGACTGTGCAACTCTTAAGTAGACTTAGACAGCACCTCATTGTGTTGCCAGCACATTCATTTAGATGATGATTCACAAACATATGAGCAACAAACTGCAACCTAGGAATAAAAAAAAAATGAAATTAGCCCATAGAATAAAAGTGCCAGAGTAGTGACCTCTACATTCTAAAATAAACATACATTTGTAAATCATAATCAGATTGGTTATCCTGTCAGGCTATTTTGAAAACATAATGGTATAGTACTTAAATAATAATTCATTGCTAGCTAGATTAATGCGTGGTATCATGTCATTAGATTACTTAACACTGACGTTCAAGGACTATCACACTTTTATAAAACTCTTTTACTACAGGACAATATTAGGCCTGTTTTTGAAAAATGTACAAAGTCCTTACTCATACAAGTAGTCCCGTTAGCTATAGTGAGATTATTCGTAAGAAAAAGAAGTGCGAAATCTAGCACTTAGTCAAGTCATTAATTTTATTTTTTGTGAGGGTTTTTTTTCAACTTCATTTGGAAATAAACAATAGTTCCTTAACTGTTGTAAATTGCCCCAGCCCCTTCTGAAGCTAAATTGGAAGCCATTTAATAGGGCTGCCCTGACACATTAGTTTAATACTCTGATTTGTAGCTGCTAATACTTTTTTTCCTGACCATTTGTATCTTATTTTGTCCAGTACTGGGCACATTGCCAGCATTTGAAGTAGTGCCTACTATAATGTAGAATACACAATGTTTATAGGACTGAAGCGAAATTCTGGTTCAGTAACTGTTAAATCTAAAATGGTGTGATCAAATTTATTGGCAGGTTTGTTACTGGGTTGAAATTAACCTAAAGTAATCTAGAAAATATCAGCAGTGAAATCTGAAAATAAAAATTGTACAGTGAAATGTTGGCCGTAGCCTATTTCTAGGGCAAAAAAATGCTGTTATGTAATACAGTCACATAATTGCTCTTGAGAGATTGTAATACAGTACATTTACTGAGGGAGAACTCCAAGCCACCAAGCAGTGATAAAGCAAGAAGTATTTAAAAAAGCAATGTATTCATACTGTGAATATTGTATTTGTTTTACAGTTAAGGTTATTAAAAAAAATGATTATTACTACTAGGGGATAGTAAAGGGTACTGAGTGAAACTGAGAAAGTCTTGCAAGGTTTACCATGTTGCCAGGTGTGTCTCCTGCACTGCTGATGAGATCTGTGATCTCATTTACAGTTTATCTGCAGAGAAGATGCTCCTGATTTAGAGCAGTTCAGGCACTTCACCTTTCACTGTATCTTACATTGTGGGTGGCAATACTCTTGTCAAAAACATTTCGATATCTGTTACATTAAATAGAGAGGTAAAAAAGACATATTCTAAAATACAAGCCGCAGTCAAATCACAGGAAAGGTTCACTTTAGGATGTGAGCTTGTGGGTGAAAATTCAAGGCAACTTTTCCAAGTCATTTTGCCTAGCCTTTGTAATGTTTATGCAGTACTGTACTCACACATGCATCAAAATGTTTTTCAGCTTTGTGATGCTTAATAATTCGTAATGATATTAAATTTACTATTAAGTGGCTGGGTTGCTTTTTTTTTTTGATAGGCTATAGAAAATGTATGGGCCAATGGCTGAGACTTTAAAACACCTGAAGTCAGCAAGGCCAGTAAAATACGTGGTATGGTTTCATGAGGTTGATGTTAACATCTCCAATAGTAGGTGGGTGTCACATTGTGTCTTTAGCTAACCTGTTCCTGAATAACCTGTTATGGAGCTTCAGAGGTGTGCATGGCTACACAACAGCTGTGTAACTTTGACAAATATATTATTGCTTCTCTTCCATATCATGCACCAGGAACATCTTAAAATATGAATCTGTGGCTTCAGTTTATAATCAATGCTGGGATCTACTATACTAGAAAAGGGGGCGCTTAATAATTTTCAGCCATTTCTCCAAAATTTGGTCCCTTGCTCAAAACCAGATACTACTTCTAGTTTTCAAATGATGCAGAAGTCTCCAGAGGGACCTAAATTAGGATCTTTAGGGAGAAAAGCAAATAGCAAGGGAAAACTACAGGTCATGCAATTTTGGAGGAATATGCTGCAGCTATAATGTTCCCATAGTATAAAGGCCGAACGGTGCAGGGCTCAAAGACAAGCATACCGTGTGCACTCATGTTTTCCTCTAAGTACTATTTTATTTTTAGGCCTGCCTGTCACTGCCAAGGCAAATGTTGTACCCGACAAAGGGGCAGCTTACCAAGACAAGTTACAGAACCTTCTGTTTAGCACTCTCGCAACACAGAGCAGTGGTATCTAAGATTAACACTGCAGATAGGTTTACCTTGGACTATGCAGTAGTGCTTGTACTGTATTTCTTCTGTTGTAGGAAATACTTGGAATAATGCATGTATTTGAGGTAGCTAACTCAAACATATCTGTGAAGTACCTTGATGAGGCAAGGATACTCCTTGTCACCTCGATCAAAACATGGGCTATCTTATCAACTGCCTCACTGAGACTTGAAATGGTGCAAACTTCTGCTAACACTTTGTATAGGTACACTGAACCATTATTTTTTGAAACAGGCTGCTTTGATTGGAGTGTTAGCCTTTTTCATGGGATATAAAGAAGCATAATTCAAAGCAGCATCTTCTGTTGCATTTTATCTGTCATGGTTCACCTCAATTTCAGAGTAGCAAAGTCTTTGACTTGAAGAGTAAGTTCATTCTTAGGAAGGTTTAATTTCAACCAGCTCTTTTGTGCTCATCTATAGATGCCAGCTAAGCTTAGTGACAGCAGTAGGGCCGCATTGTAATTTTGAATGATTAGCTCTGTAGAAACTGATCTTGCCCATATAGACAGAGAAAATGGGAAATGTGGTCTGAGCAAAAATGGTCTAAGTAAGAAATAAGTGAAGCCTTCTTTGCAGAAAAATGGCTTTTTAACTCCCATACTGAAGAAAAAGTCTATGTGCTTGTAGGCTGTTTCCTCAGACCTGTGCCACGAATGATCCAAATGACTTACTGTCTTGCAAATTAGAGGGAGTAGTCTTTTGCTTGGAAAGTTGCAGATTTGGGAACATGGCAGACTTTTTCCCTGTCAACTATACTCTATTTTCTAATTGATGTTTAATGACGGAGTTAGCTGGATAAACAAGTATTAGGATCATCAGAATTTACCCCTGATTCTCCAGGGTAAATAATTATTTCTAGAGAAATATAATGGAAGCTTATTTCAGGTGATAGCTAGGTCAAACCAGTATTTCACATATAATGCATAAAATAGTTATGCTGTTGGTGCAGAGAAACAGCTTTTCTCTTGTATAGTTACAGAGAGGTTTAAACAAATTTTCATCAGTTACATTTGTATTCCTTTTGTGTTCTGTTTCCAGGAATATTTGAACAAATCAAGCTTTTCTGGTAAAATTTCATTAAAAGCAGACTTCAGAGCTTTCTGTATGAAGAGCAGATAATGAAATTGGATACTGATATTGTAATGCTGGAGAATCTTGTGTCCTCATCCATTCAGAAAATAGAAACAGTGCTGTATGTCTTAGGTGACTGACCATAATGATATCAAAGAAAGCTTTTTCAAGGTCCATTTTGGCCAATGTGTCCTATTATGTAGCATGACTTTGAAGTACCTTGGGCCACCCATGTAAAAGAGTTGGGTGGTTATAGACTGATTTAGCGGTATTAGGTTTTAAATGAGGAAGTAATGTCCCATGGACTTGGGGACTGCGATGAAGCTTAGCAAAGTAGCCCCATGAGTAAAATAATATGAAATTGCTTCAGAGACCCACGACTGAAAGACTTGAGAGATTTACCTTTCTAGGTCTCCATTCACTGTCCATTTGCATTAAGTGAATCATTTAACTATGTGTTTAACTTTAAACAGGTGCCTAAATCCTGTTAGAGGTGGAGTACTTAAAGCAGAACACACACTTAACTGCTTTGCTGAGCCACAGCCTTATTTCTTACCTACAATTTCCATATTTTTTTGTTTATGTGGAAAGAAGGCTTGTATTGGATATGAACCAAAACACAATTTTAACCCTTCTGCCAGCTGCTTTCAGACACATTCATCCTTCCTATGCCCAAATCTGCTGATCAGTGTGGCGGAAAATTATGTCTCTGAATGTTTGCCTGGATTAAAAAGGATGTTATTTAAAAAGTGTGGCTAATGTGATGTGGTGAACGTGATCTAGCTAATACATTTACAAGGCTTAACTTTAACATGAGTTAAGCTGCTGAAGTTAAAAACTATAGATTTTTGGAACACATTAGTGGGAAGCACGAGCTGATAATGTATAATGCACTGTCAGATTTCAGATGAGAGCAAACCTGAATTATTCCAGAATAGCTGCCTGTAACAAGCTGTATGAATTTGAAACTTTCAGGATATGAACCAGTATAATAGTTGCTTGGTTGTGTTTTGCCATAACAGTAAGTAGGTGCTGTCAAATGATAAGTGGCAGTTTCTTTTGTGACTCGCTTTTCCTGACTTGCCAGCTGGCTTATATGCTTTCCCTCAGTTGGGTGGAAATGTTTTTCACTGACTGAATTGTCAGTGCTTCAAGATTTTCAGATCTGACGATGGAGATCTTTACAACTCATAATTTTACTAATGGGTTGTGTTAATGTACCAATTTTTAAATTCATGGGAGAAATTTATGTCACTCTTGTAGCATTTGTAAAATGATGACTTTGTTAAATGGATGTGCAATTAACCAGCTAAAAAATAATTGTTAGAAAGACTCTTTTGGCCAGAGTATGTCACAAAACTCTCGGCTCATTTATCACCAGCTGCATCCATTAATTCAGCACTGCTTGGCACTGTCTAACAGGGGCTTCTGAAACATCACATTTTAAATTTAATAAAATACAAAGAGCTTTAGAGCAGGAATAGGCTGGTTTAAAATACTTAACTGTTTCAGAAAACCAGTTCACATGTTTTGAGTTTCTCCCCCATCCTGCTTTAAATTTCCTTCTATTGAATATGACTATATGTAAGGAGAATTATCCAGTTGTAAATTGTAGAGGACTCACAGATTGCTATTGGTGATATGGTCTGAGCACTAAGAATGTCAAGACGTTGCAGCTCTCTGCTTCTCCCAGACAATTTTTGTAAAACAATTGTATCCTGTCAGTCCAATCATTTATCCCAAAGAATCATTGCTACAGCTTTGGTGTACCATTTTCTAACGAGCATAAATTTGGTCAAGTTGCTATCTTACAAGTCACTGCTAAATATTAGGCAGACAGATTTTATTCCTGGTAACTTACAACCTGTTTTCCATGATTATCAGACAAGGACTGGTGTTCAGACCTAATTTGGTCCACATGATATATAACATATATGTAGAATAGAATGAATGTTTTATTTGTTAATAAGGCAAGTGAAAAGAGAAGGGGAAAAGAAAAATCATTGTTAGCCAAATATGTCACTTGTTTAAGTTCTAACAAGTGTTGTATTCTTTTGTTCCTTCTTCCCTTTCTCCAGTTTATCGAGGTTTCTGGACAGTTCTTATGCTCCTGGGAGTGCTCTCTATTGTGATGGCTAGTTTCTTCATCATCTGTGCAGCTCCTTTTGCCAGCCACGTTCTGTACAAAGCAGGAGGAGGCTTTTTCATCATTGCTGGTGGGTATATTGTTTGCTCAGTCAATTAAAGAGTAGAAAGGATGAGGTATTTCTTCCATTTTCCTTGACCAAAATTATATTAATCACAGTTAAAAGAAAGAAAAAAGCATATGCTTCTATCTTTTGGCTTGTGGAGTGCCTGCCTTGGAGACAATTCTTTCCACAGGTATTTAGTCATGAAGCTGTTCTAAAAGCTACTTTTGGATTAAGATAAAAAAAAAACAAACAGGAAAAATCATGGAATTACACTGCAATTGCAATCTACTTTTTTTAGCAGGAAAAAGAGTGCAGATTTAGGGATACTGCCTTATAGAATTCTCAAGGGCTTTAGCTAAAGAGGGAGGGTTTTTTATCAGTGACACAAAAGGTGATTATGGTGGGCTCTAAAGAAGTTGGAAGACAGTGCACATTCACGTGACCAATATAGGAGAAATGTTTTGGATGTGATTGGACTACACAAAATAGTTGTCACATATGAGTAAGTGGGAGCTCTCAACCTCTGTGAATGAAAGATAACAAATAACTGAATTCCCTCCTTCCTCATAATCCACACGTACTATGGAGGATGCACCCTCCCAGGATTCAGCTGATACAGGCAGCTCTCTGGGACGCTGCTCAGTTAATCTTGAAAAGTCTGGGAAGATGTCACACTGGTGTGTAAGATACAGTTGTGTAGGACATAAATGATAGTATGTGCTCACTGTTCCTCTTTGTATAAAGCCTGGTGAGAGGCAGCCCTGGAAGAGCAGTGTTGTGTTACAGGGTAGAGCCACTCGTGTCAGGACCAAAAGGCCTGGGCTCTCTTTCTGCTTCTGTTACTAACCTGCTGACCTTGCTTACCCACTTCACCTCGCAGCTCTTCGTATGCAGCTAGTGATCGTTATTCCCTTTTAAAGGACCCTCAGTGAAGTGTGGGAAGTATTTTATAATATTTTTGCTGAAAAAACTCCTGCGTACTTGCATTTGATCCCTTGAGAATTGCTCCTCCACGCTTTTAAAAGACATACAAAAAATATTAATAGCCTGACGGAAATCCTAAGGCATTTCAATGCTTTTTGTCACTAATTTGCAAGGTAAGAGCCCATGTGGGTCCTGCTCTTTTTATGCATTTGTAATCTGTAAAAAACCTCAGCTGTCACTAGAAAGTAGCACAGGCTGTTAAAGAGGAAAAGGGCACTTGAAAGACACCAGGAACCGATGGGCAGAGGTGCGAAGCGACGTGCGTGTTCTCCACTCTGGGTCACTTCATCTGCCCTCATTTAGGCAGGCAAAAGTTAGATCCCCAAGTCTGCACTAGTCTCCCTTGGCTTCCCTAGGAGGTCTGCAAGAGGCAATAACATTCACTGACAGTAAAAACAGGAGGTATGTAAGAAGCTCCCCCAGCTAGGGATTTGTTTCATCCTGAAAGAGGGGGCCTAATTGGATCAGATGAATGTACTGTGAAGGAACCCTACACCTTTCTTTCCTTTACTGAGGGAATCTAAAGAGACTATTTTTTTAGGTGTGTGAAGTTAAGTGAGCTTTATTATCCCAGTGTGTGACCTTGGGCCAGTCTCTTTGCCCCTCTCACCCTTTGTCCCTATAGAGCAGATGTTCAAGGGAAATCCTGACTTTTTATTCTCTATATATGTAGTATCTTTCAACTTCAGGACTGTTCTCAATCAGGGCTTCAGAGAAGAGCAGCTGTGTTATTTTTACTATTACCATTGTGGTTGTTGAAAAGCAAAGATGTTTAGCAAAATCTTGCTATGATTTGCCAAAAGGTAGCGGTGGCAGCAGAATATAGGACCCTGGAGCCACTCAGCTTGCACAAGAAATTTTGGCTTGGATAGGGGGACAGCATTCCTGAACAAGCTCTTCTGCATCTACTCCCAATCCCACCAGTAGGGTAGGGCTGCATGGGGAAGGTACTTACTGTAAATATCATTATCCTATCCAACGCTTCAGATCACCCACAAAAACATTAAAAAAAAGTTTGTTGCTCTTGGTTCTTCTCACAAGTACTCCCGTAGCCAAGGTGAGGGTTTAATTATATCATCAATTAAAATCACACTGGTGGGAATGACCATACTGACATAAGAAGAGCTTATAAATACCCTGCATTGACAGTAGTTAAAGCTATGTCCTGTGGGAGGTCTTGGGCAACAACCCAGTTTCCTGGGTTAATGGCCCATTGTGTTAAATGGAGAGCAAGAGGGTTTCTCAGACCCAAAGGTGTGACAGCATGCAATTACCCTCTCTCCCAGTAGGAATCCCTCACAATAGTTAATAGCTTAAATCTGGGATAACTTGGGGGCAGAGCAAGATAAGGCAGAACTTGGTGCAGAAGAGGAGTGTTTTAGCCTGCTTCTAGAAGGCAGGGTGGTGTGCTCTACTGTGTTCCGTGCTGCCCTGACCACTTCTTCTATCCCATCTCCTTCAGGACTAGAGACCCTATTTGTTTACTGCCTCCCAAAGAAAAACAGGGCACAGAAGGGGAGAGTAATGAGAGGTGGTGTATATTTACCACTCATACCAACACATGATCAGGATGTAGCCAGGGTGTGCATCTATTTAAACACAGACCAATGGGGAAATTATGTAATGCAACTTAGATAAGTGAAGTTAGAGTTCTTGTAAGACATAAGCCAGCATGTTGATTTGAAGAAAAAAGGAATTATATACATTGTTTTGAAAGGGCCTGGATGCTGTCTTACCACAAAGTTCAAGTAGCTGTTGTACTGGAGAGAATAGTAGGCTTCTGAGAAATAAGTTCGACAAGGTCATTTTTGTGTGGAAGCTTGGAAGAAGACAGGAAGATCAGTCATTTTTCTACTTACATATCTTTAAAGAAAAATGTTAGATGAAGCAATTTTAATACCTGTTATTGGACTGAAGTATCTGTATCTTTTTGCAACCTTAACTGACAAATTAGGTAGCAGATTAAAGCTCTGCCTCAACTGAAGATAAGAACAGCTTGTAGCATGGTCTGCTGTGCCATCTTAGGGTTCAGGAAGCAGCTGAAGTGTCATTGGGAATGGGATTCATGCCAGCTGTTCAGCCATCTGAAAGCTAAGTGTTTTCTATGAACCAACTGCTTAAACTTCTATCATCAATAGTAAGAAACACACTCTCAGAGGGACACTTTACCTTATCTGTGGTAAGGCAGGTAGACTTGCCTTTTGGAGGGACCTATGGAAGGAGGCTAAACAGAGATCCCAAGTGACACAATATTTAGGTTGGAAAGGACCTCTTGTGGCAATCAAGTCTGACCTCCCATTCAGAGCAGCGCTAGCTTCAAATTTAGATCAGGCAGCTCAGAGCCTTATCCAGTCAAGTTTTTAAAATCTACAATAATTGATGTTCCACAGCATCTTTGGGCACTTGTCCCAGTGTGACCAACTCAAATGTGAAATATTTTTTTTTTCTCCTTATATCCACCTGAACTTGTCCTTGCTGCAGCTTGTGACCATTGTGTCTATCTTTTCAGTGTGCAGGTCTCTGAAGAGTCTATCCCCATCTTCTCTATAACTCCATTTAGACAGATGAAGACTCTTTTCTTCTCTAGACTAAAACTCTCCATCCCACTCCAGCTCACTCAGCCTCTCCTTGTCCTCCATCCCCCTAACCATCTTGGTGGTCATCACCTCAGTTTATCAGTATCTTCCTTTCACCAGGGGGCGTCAAACTGGACACAGTTTTCCAGATAGGATGTCACAAGTGCTGAGTGGAAAGGGAAATAATAGTATTCTTAAATCTGATGACTATGTTCTTGCTAATGCAGCTCTGTATGAGATTAATTTTCATTTCTGCCAGACCTGCTTGAATTCTTGCACACTGAGAGGGACCATTCCTGTGCTTTAAGGAAGTTGCCTGTGAGGAACAACCAGTTCTTCTGGCTCCTTTGCCCTTCAAGGCATCCTTTGTCCTTCAGGGCAACCTCCCTTGGGATCCTGCCTACCAGTTCCCTGAACAAGCTGAAGTCTGTTCTTCTGAAGTTCTGGGTCTCTAATCTCCTACTCACCTTCCCTATTCCTCCTAGGACACTAAACTTTGCCATATCATGGCCATTATAACCACAGCTAACACCATCTATCATATTTCTGACCAGTTTTTCCTTATTTGCTAGTAGCAGGTCCAGCAAAGCACTTCCATTGGCTGGTCTGTTCCAGAACTATTTCAAAAAGCTATCCTTGATGCAGTCCAGCTACGTACCTCCTGGACTGCTAGCTCTCTCTGATGTTGTCCTTCTAGAAGATAATGGGGTGGCTGAGTCCCTTGTGACAACCAGAAATCGGAACTGGTTTTCCAGTCCACTTGCTTTTCTTGACTGGGTGGCCTGTAGCAGATGCCCACCATAACCACACCCTTTTTGTCCACCTTGTTGATCTTAACCCATAAGCTCCTGTTACTTAGAAGATATCTGTCCATTCAAGATAATTCTTGGCGCAGACTGCAGCCATCCCACCCCATCTTAACTGCCTGTTCTTAAAGTCTGCACCCATCCAGCAAAGCATCCCAATCAAGCAAGCTGTCTTACCACATCTGCAGCATCATCATCCATCATCCAGTGACTGTACAAACTTGAATTCTTCCCATGTTATTCCAACACCAAGTTCATTTATGTACATGCATTTGAGATAGGCTTTCAGTTGTGCTGCTTTTTCAGTGGAAGTGTACAAGCCTCCCACATTGCTGTCCCATGCATATGCTCTTTATTCCCTGCCCTCTGCTTATGTGGAGGCTTTGATGTCCATCTCCCAATGGTCCTTGCTTGCATCTCTTCTCACAAGGTTACCGAGCTTGTTGCTCTTTCCCTACCTTGTCTGATGGATCTCACCTCTCCCCAGCAGTCCTTGTATCTCAAAGAGGGTCCCATGGTCACAAAGCCAAAGCCCTGCTTGCGACACTAACTATAAAGCTAGGAGCCAATGAACAGCATATACCAGCTTTTGTGCAGTTTTTATCCTTTGGGCAGCAGGTTTGAGACCATCATCACCTGGGCCCCATGCTTCTACCTCTCACACTCAGAACCTTGTAATTACCCACTCAAGGTCTCTCTGCCAGCATCACTGGTGCCCATCTGGATGAACTGCAAAGGGTCTCCAAAGGAACCTCAGAAGCCTCTCCACAGTGTCACATATCTGGGGCCAAAATAGCAACAGACCTACCCACAGAGAAATTCTGATGTCTGATCTGTGGCAAAGCCACACACCTGCCTTGTCTTCATCCTGATCTTCACTAAAGCCTGCCCACTTCTCTTATTGAGAGGTGCAGCTGGGCTACCACCAATTGAGAGGCACATGCAATTATTAGTATTGGTGGCAGCTTACTGACTAGCAGCTTTCCCTATTAAGCTCTGTAATCACATTAACTACCTGAGGCTGCAGGTGAAACTACAGATGCTACACCTGTGGGGGAAAAGCGCATATCAGTTCAATGATGCCACAGTCAGTGACTCGAGTGCTGTCTTTGCAGTCTCACCTCCATGTCTACAATAACAGAGGATGGACCAAGAGCAGCTACAGTAGTGCAAACTGTAAGAAGCCTTATGGTTGCTTCAAAGGTCATAGGAAAAGAAGGGAAAGCTGCTTTAAAATAATCACTTAAAGTAGCCTTCAATAAACTCCATAATTACCTTGGGCCTGTTGCTGCCTGATTGGTGATGAAAACTGTCCTCTTGTACTGATGTCAAACAAGCAAGCCCCCAGGGTGTGCACAGAGCATTACAGAATCACACCCTTGTGAAGAAGCAAGATTAGAAGTACCAGTACGACTTTTGCTTCCTGCCAAAAGAGTGAAAAAAGCTGGTATTTTAATTCTAGCTCCTAGATGAGGACAAAAATCTGTCTTCAGAGATATGTGCCAGCTCCCATAACTCTTAAGTGGGATCCTCTGCACGTACTTCAGAGTGGAATGTCAACCATACTTTTTAAATAAAGTCACAAGAGGCCAAGGTAGGTGGTAGAATCTGTAATAAGGACAAGGACAGAAAAATGCAGTTAAAAAAGAAAATATATATACACACACGTACAAGTTTTCCTCAAGTGAGGTACAGAGTTCTAAACTTCTAAGCACAAGTAAAAAGCTCACATCATTCTTTCCAGCACCTGTTGTCTTCGTGTCTGCATAGTAAAAGATTCGTGCCATAAACAGCCATTCACCATTGACAAGTGAAAGGCATTTCTACGTGGGAAGAATAAGTACTAAAGGCCAGCAAACTGCTTCTTGAATTCATAGACATTTCTAAAGGTTCTGTATTCTTTCTCCACTGCAATATGCACAAGTATTTATTTGAAAGAAATTCAAAAGAATAAATGCAAAAGACAGAAAAGAGTGACCTCAGAGACGTCCATGTCTTATCACACTGCACAGAGCTGTGTATCAAACATGTGTGTTCTTAAAAAAAATGCAAAATGGAAAAAAAGAAAGAAAAAGGAGGAGGAGAGAACTATTTATTTGTCTTAATCTCTCTCAGACATATTTCATGTTCTAGGAATAATTTCCCCCATCATTCCTGATTCATGCAACTGCTGTTTTATTTTATATTCACTAAAAGGCAAGGGCAAATGGACACCCGCTCACTATGCAAAAGGTCTAAATGCTGAAACTGTAGAAATACGTCATAGCACATATTGTTCCTAAAAATATTTGCTTCATGAAATTGTGGAGGTTTTTTTCAATCTCAGTAATTTTGCCTTGCAGCTTGGCTGTGAGAGTTCATGACATTCACAATAGGTAGTGCAAGACTGCAGGAACAGATTTCCCAGAATAAATATATATTCGGTGAACTCCTGTCTAAATGCTTAACTCTCATGAAATCATAACTCTGTGAAAATTAGACAAAAGGAGCACTAATGAATGAAATGCTGTTGGAGGCAACAGGACATGGTCAGTTTTTACTTAGCCTGATTTTACTGTTCAAGACATTTCTTGAACACACTAAGCAATATACCTACTAATTAGCCTCCATTAGCAGATAGTGAGAACCCTTAAATACTCCTTTAGTGCCTTAATTAACTAAGAGGGTTTACATATTCTCCCTTTCTTTTTCTTTTCTTTTAAAGAAGGACATTTATCTCTGCTTGACATACATTTCTTCAGCGAATTTCCACACCCAACAATTTGCCACACACAGGTATTAACAGCCTGCTGTGAAATCACCCAATGGATTTTAGCATCCCTGAAGTTGTTTTACCACTGGCAGCACTGGCTTCCTATTTTGCACCTACATGGTGTTGGCTCTAGTGGAACCACCTAGAAGGTATTGCTTCAGACTGCCCGAAGAGGAAGGGGTGCCCATTTTGAGATTAAAGCACCTCTGACGGAGTCTTGTTTAGTGGCAGATGCTTCTGACTAACTGGGCTTCTTAACTTTGTGTCTGCCCAGGGTGCCGGAGGTGAGTCCAGATGCACCAGGCCTGGTTATACTGACCTGCTGCTATTTTTTGTAATTATCACTGTTTTGAACTAAGTTTTCCCCAATGTAGAGAATAAATAGAAGATTACAGATGTTTGAAAATGTACAGGCACAACCATCTGAAGAGGTAAATTCCAATACTCGTATGGATTTTGCCACATTATTAAATTATCTTTACAAATCTTTGGGCTTTTTTTTTTTTTGAAGTTTTGAAACCTTGAACAAACTCCATGTCACTAATAACTCCATTTATCTTTTTACTTTTTGCATCAAAAGTTACTAGCTCTGTTTGGTTCTCATTTTCCTGTGTTGCCTATGTTATCTATGATCATTAGATGTTGTTGTAGGAATCTTCTGCTCAGTTTGACTTATATTTGGAGAGTCTTGAATTTAATTTCTCATTCTTTAGGTCTGGCCCTAAGGTGATCCTTCTCTCTGTTTCACCAGTTTTATGTTTAATATAAGCGCAGTACTAAATTTCATCAAAATTGAGTTTTACTTAGGTAAAATACTTTCAAAATTTAATTTATGCCTTTTAGAGTTGAGTGTTGGTTTTTTTCAAACTTTGTTAGGAATTTGAGCCCTAGCAAAAAATGTAATCCTGGAAGTATATTTCATAGACAGGAAATGTGTCTGCCTCCTTCTTTATTTAGTTTTTCTACTTTCTTTCAGCCTCATAAAAATTGCAAGATCCTTTGGGATTTTCAGTCACGTTTTGATTATGCCTCAGGTTAACTACTTCAGCTCATTTTTTGGTGGGCTTCAAAAGGTAGTGTTCACAAGCATTGAGTTGTGAGCTCTCACCTGCCAGAGGTTCAGGATGTCCAGAATGTAAAGCTATTACATTCTGACCATAAAGCACCAAGAAGAATGTCACCAGATCGCCAATTTAAACTGCTGCAGCTAACCTGTCTGATTTTGCCTGAAGCAAACGAGGGAGCGATGACAAGAGTTGCTCCCTGGTAAGTCGGTAGGAAGAGCAGGGAAAGGAGGTGGTGAGGCAGCGTCTCGGAGTGGGATGGGGAAAGGTAACCATGAAAGGTTACCAGGACAGGCGGGTCTGGAAGCAAATTCCAAAGTGCATTTGTGGGTTTCGCCACAAGTGTCACATTTGTTCAAGGTTGCATTGCAAGTATTTAGGAGGATGGGGAAGAGACCACAAATATCTTTGACTTGGACTCTGCGGCTCTACAGCCTGTAGACTCCAAGTTTGCCAATAAGTGTTCCCAGGAGTATGCACTGGCTTGTGGTTTTAATGAGGTACCTAAATATACTAGGATAAAAACATGATGGGGTGGTGTCACCCAAATGTTTTAATGTTGGAATAGATAGTCCTGCTGCTGTAACTGTGCTGTGACAGCTGGAGCTAAAGGAGCAAGTGGGTACAGGCTGGAGCACGCAAAAAATTCAGACTTGTGCCCTCAGCTTTCCAGCAAATCTTCTGCTGGAGCATCTGTGGTGCAGGCTTGCATTTCTCAAGTGTCCACATTCCTCTAAAGTGAAATGAAATATTAGGAATGCAACTGATACTTTGGAAAGCACTTTCTTCTTATATCTCCTTCTGGTGTATAGTAACAAAGAGATTAACAGAGTTTGTAAGGACATGTGCTCCTATTACTATCATGTGTAAACAGTCCAAAGGCCTTTCAGAGGAGTGGTTGGGAAAAGGCTGTGAATTATGTGGTCGATTAATTCCAGGAAACCATTGTATCCAATCTGAGGTTAATACTAATAGCCTGCTTCATAGCCAGTATTTCATTATTGTTGGGTTTTGTTCCTATACCTGGAACTTCTTTTCTAATTTGGAGGATTTTGAATTAAATACATCTGAATTTGTCTGCAAAATATTTGAATAGAATACTCTGAAGGTAGTACGTTCCAAACAAAGCCCTTTTCATAAGAAAAAGGAAGCAAATGTAGAGAGGTGAAGATGAGAGAAAGATTTCCCACCCCTTTCCCCTTTTCCATATCTCATCCAAAA
Organism: Haliaeetus albicilla; assembly: GCF_947461875.1. Taxonomy (NCBI): domain Eukaryota; kingdom Metazoa; phylum Chordata; class Aves; order Accipitriformes; family Accipitridae; genus Haliaeetus; species Haliaeetus albicilla. Next base: position 18,046,336 of record NC_091507.1, read on the forward strand.
GACTGTGATAGAAACAATGTCAGAGTTTGGGAAGCAAAAGTAGATTTTTTTTTTTCCAGGTCATCCCATCCCAGCCTCCCTCCTTTTCCCCTCCCTTGTCTCCTGAATTCAAAACAGTAAATACCTGTCTGAATTTTGTCCCTAAACACACTTGTGTTTCAGTCTGCCTACCAAACCTAGATATATCCTTTGCCGTGGGAATATGCCTTTCAGTGCAGATCAGAAGCAAGGTGGAGATGGAGCTTGTTAGAGGAAGCCAAAGGCAAAAAATATCCAGTGGTGGCTGACTGTGCCTTGCAGACGGGGCCTCAAGCATTGATGGGTTTTCAGGTATTACAGTAAATGCACCCAGCATTTGTCTCACATTCTGTTGTTAAAACCTGGTGTTTCTTTTCCAGGTGTCTTGTTTTCGCTGGTAGTCGTGATGTATGTCATCTGGGTCCAGGCGATGGCTGATCTGGAAAACTACACAAACATGAAAAAAATGGATTGCCCAGACTTTGCTGTTTATGTACATTATGGCTGGTCTTTTATGCTGGCTCCTATAGGAGTATTTTTTGCTTTATTAGCAGGAATGCTGTTCTTGTTGGTAGGGCGTGCCATTTATTTACACTCAGACTAGTTGTACGCTGCTGAAGGGAATACAGGAATCCTAGTGAAACTTCCTGACAGTTGTAAAATGGAACACAATTTTATACATTATTACCATGATGGCAATCCTAAGTGTGCAGGCAGACTTCTGGAAGTTCTTCTGTTACTTGTTTAAGGGTAAAGGACACAAAACTCAATACAGGAAGAAACCACCTTTAGTCCCAACTAGCTGTTTTTAATTCTTTAGAAAGTACACATGTGGTTCTCCATATTGTACTATTAGCAGCATTTTTGCAGTTTTGCAGACAAAGGAAGGCAAAAATTTTCTGCAACCGAAAGCCCAACATGAAGTGGGCCAAATCAACATTTTATACATTTGTCTTTTGACATTTACTTTGTGCTTCTGCTTGTGGAAAATGGTACAAGGTAGAGGAGAAAACAAACATTCAAACACAGTAATTCAATCTACCTCCTCTCCTGTTTCCCACTACTTGCCTTAGCTTTAATACAAGCAAACATGTCTGCACTTTATTAAAATAGAGTGCAGTTGTTCATGCAGCGTCCATGGGAAGAGGACAAGAGAGAAGACAATTGCTGTGAACAGCGACCTGGTGCTAGTCTGTACATGTAAAAGCTTAACTGCTTCCGTTACACTTATTCTCTTTTCTGTATGCATTTGAAAGCTGTATACTTCTGTATTCTGAAATCCATGTTTGTTGCATGATTCTATAAGCCAAAATACTGTAGGTAAATCACTAGCTGAAGTTATGCCAAAATTGTACTTTGAATTATAGCATTAATATTTTAATCAAGTTTTAACCCTTTTATTTTTGAATGGAATAATTGGCTCCCCCAACAAACATTTTCCTGGTTGTGTAAAATGACTTTTTTATTAAAAAGGGCTTATTATGAAGACAATATCTAGGACATGAAAATGTATGTTTTATGTAGCCTTCATTTTTGCAAATATTAAAAATCTGCATTATAGACCAAATCCAACTTGCCTCCTAGTCATCCCAGGGAAAGCAATGCACCTAGCTAAGACAGTGGGGGAGGTGGATTTGGTTCTGTATTGGAGGAGCGGCTGGTTCTCTGTCTATGGGGGGGGCGGTGTTCGCACATATGTTTGGAAGATGGGGTGAGGATGGGATTGTATGCATGGTATGGAAAAGATGGGGTGGAGTTTTAACAATGGGGAAACTTTGTCTGGCCTTGGGCCCAAGTTGAAATTAAATCCGTCTGAGAGTGTGTTGGTTTTCACTTGGTAACGCAGCGCGGAATAGTTTGGGACTGATGGGGAGAAGTAAAGACTGCATGTTGGTTTCTTCTTGTTCATAATGCTTAATTCCACAGCTGTTATGAATACTGAAAGCATCACTAAGAGGCAGGAAAGGAGTGCCCACCTAGAAGATGTGGTGGGCCAGATTGGATGTTGCTTCCATTTCAGGAGCTTTTGTGATTGGAAGCTTTCCAGCCTTCCCCGCTACTTATTTATTTTTCCATCATCAAGATTAGCTGTATACATTATAGAAAAGGAAGACAACAAGGGCAAGGGGGTAGGGGAGCTGGGACTATGAGGTTTGGAATAATTACCAAATCACAAAAATATTTTTATTGGCAGCTAACATGGTGTTTTTAATTACTGTGTCAGAGAGTATGATGGGTGAATTTTAACCAAATATTCATAAGCATATATATGAACTCCATATAAATGATAGCCATCCGGAGAACATTAGGGTTATGCCATAATGCCCTTGGTTAGTCAGGAAATGCTGGAATTAACCTTGCCCCGTGTGCATATGGTATTCTATTCCTGCCCTTAATTACACAATCACATACTGTTTCTCAAATAATACAATCTGTTGGTATTTACCCCCTTTACAGTCTAGGATACTCACTGGTAATTGTGGAGGTAAATTCAATAATCAAGAGTTATTTGACTAGGTACCCCCCCCAAACCCCTGTCTGCTTCTCTGCAGGGGAGAGTCCTTCTCCGCAAGACCTTAGAGGGGGCAATGCGCTTGAGCCTCTTTCTTGCAACTTTTAGAAGCTGGAGGAATTGAGAGGTGCCTCAGAGCTGGACCTCCTCCAGCAAACCTAACCATGTGTGCAGCAGCAACTAATAAACTCTGCAAGGAATGAGCCAAAGGCTCCCGTGGAGCCCTTAATTCAGCCCATGTGCATCTTCAGAACTCTCTCCATTATGCAGCTAAATCAGTTACACTCTCGTGTGCGAGGCGGCCTCTCTTGGAGGCAACCCTTTGGGTCAGACCGTGGACGTAATGGCCGCTGAAGATCCAAGGTGTTTCTAAGGGTTTCCTTAGAAACTTCAGGAGACCTTTCTGGCGTCAGTAGAAATTACTTGAGCACTCATAAATTCTTCACTCAAACTCACACTTTTGGCAATAGTCTGTAGCTCTATCGATTTGCTTTAATTGGATACCACCTTCTTCTCCTAAAGGCAGAACTGAGAGCCAGGGTCCTTCTAAAACGGTGGGGACAGGTTGCTTGCTCCCTCCAAAACACGTATGTAGATAAGCACATGGTGTGTAATAAGTAGCTGCTGCAGATCAGGGGATGCAGGAGGGTGGTGGGGAGGCATTTCTGTATGGATATTACCTAAAAGCACAGTCTAACTCTTGTTCTTCTGATTTCGTTAAAGAACTATGTGCAGGGGAATGGGTTTGTAAGAACTCGGGGAAGACAGGCCAGCTAAGGAGACTCGTTCCATGGCATTCTTCCAGATGCGCTTTTGTCTAGAAAATCCTTGGCGGCAATGCAGGGATTTTCATGATTAGAGCTGAGTAAAAGATTGTAAAGGGGATTAAATACTGTAATCAAAATATTCTGTGAAATTAGTCAAAGAACTGTGTTCCTCACAAATCTATAGAATTTTGGGGTTGGCTTTTTTTTTTTTTTTAGTTGCCTGGCTGTCTTAATAGCCTATGGTCATACTGGAAGAAAAGATTTTTATTTTTTTTTAAGTAGCGTGTTTGGAAATGTCATGGTAAAAGGAACAGGTAGGAAAGAAGCATTTTCTGATTATTTTCAATCTGACAATCATCCGCTTGTCCAGTGCAAACATGGTGAGGACCATGAGGGGGATGGAGGTGAGGGAGGAGGGAGAGGAAGGAGGGCGAGCATCCCTCTGCGATGCCCTCTGCCAGCCCGCTGTGCAGCTGGTGGGGATTCCTGGGGGACGCGCTGACACAACGTGGTAAAGGCAGCTGCGGACAAAACCAGTCAGAAAAGGATTTGCCCCTGGTTTACCCTTGTTACTCATTGGGGTGGCTGCTGGAGGTTTCACTGGAGCTGACCTTCATGAAATATGTGGCTGTTTATTGACATTTACATTAGTGAGGGAAAGCAATGTTCTCCTTTGAGGAAATGCAAAATAAAGCCTCCTTTATTTCTCTGCAGGGTGCCTAGCTGCTGCAACTGAGACTGTGCTCTATAGTGTGCTAATAAACTGCTAGTAGGACAATCATAAGTAGTGTCTGTATTGCTGTCCCCATTCTTGCAAAATCCTAACTGGCTGCAAAGTATCTTGTGCTTATTATCTGTTAAGAACTTACACTGAACCTCTTAAATGAACTATTTACCTTCTGATGCAGCAGCTGGGTTTTCCTCTGGCTCTCCTGTTCCTATCTGTCCTATCGGCAGTGTGATTTCCAGGCAGTGAAGACTACATAAAGTATGTTCACATGAAATTCTGCTGTGTTAACTTAGTGTGGATGGATGCTGCTGAAGTTGGTGGAGACACTGAAATTGAAAACAGAAGTCGGTCATCTATAATCAAAAGTGACAGAAGAAAGAAGAATTGCAAATATTTACAGTACCACTTTTCCCTCCATGTCCCTTACTCACATTACCAGTTTAAACTGGTCTATCTTTCCAGTCTGCAATATGGGTCATCTACCCAGGAGACACGCTGACAGTAGGGATCAGGAAAGCCATTGGACATGAAGGTAAGAAGGAATGGAGGGCTGGCAGCATGTCCTATATCAGACACCTCCAAACTCTGCACCTGACTTTCCCCTACGTCCCAAAGAGCCCAAAGGGGCCTCATGGGGTGCTGAAAGGTTCCACATTTTCCTGTGAGGATAAGGAGATGGCCTGGAGCAGAAGTCACCCCATGTTATTTGCCGTAGATTTGTTCCTTATCTGTTCCTAAAAACTGCCAAGGATGCATTTGGTAGAAACTAAGGGAAGCGTCTGTACAGTGAAGGTGACTTTCACACTGGGAGGCAGCCACTCTGAACTGGGTTGCAGCAAGGGGATGGTCTTCACGGTGGCACTTCACACCATCCCCCCCCGCCTTGTGCCCAGGTGCCCAAGGGGATGTTCTCTGAAATGACCTGCACATGATTCAGGTTTTAAACCTGTTAAGAAAAAGACGTTAAATTAATGCATCTTCAAGACGGAAACACAGTTAAAACAGAAAAAAACCCGGAAAGATAATGGAAAAAAGTTCCCCCCTCCTTTTCTATACCACATCAGATTGACTTATCCTCTGTTATGTGGCTTTACTTTGAAACAGATCATTCTCATTGCAACACGTTTAATGCTGCCAGCCACCACATGGTTATTTGGCAGCTATTTAAAGCTCAGATCATATTACTCTGTCGCAGTGCGAGGCACCCATGTTCCAACTGGTATACAACTGATCTAAAGAGAAATCAGCTTCAGGTTTTGTTCTCTGAAATTAAATGTGATGGCATGATCTCTATGATCCTTTTTTTCTTCCTTTTTTTTTTTTTGGTATGCATTATTACTTTTTGGAACAGCGTTTTGCTAGCACCACAGGGGAAATTCACTTAGGTTGTCAGCCTGATATAGTGTATTATCAGACACGTTAGCTTTTCCTCCCTCTTACATTTGCTTAAGAGCTTATAAACCACAGAGAATAAAAAGTGCTAAATAGAATGAAATGACCTGTCAAGGGTAGATATAGTATTTGTGAATGACTTAAAAAAATTCCACCAGCTTCAAGCACTCCAGTCTCACTGACTGTCTGCACTATCTTGAAATTTGGCCTCTTTCTTCTTTCCCCCAAGTAAAGCGCTTTGATGGTCATTGATCTTTGATGATTGCTTCATGAAAAGGACTAATTTTGTCTTCCCATATTCAGTCCGGGACGAGATTTTGTAGCAGGAGAGGATACCATTATGAGATTCGAAATAGATTTGAATCCTGCTCTTAATATAATGAGCCTAATCTTGAATTTTACAAAACATTGAACAAAGTCAAGACAAGTGACTCCCAAGAAGAATTAACCAATAGATACTTTACACTGCAGGGAATTTAATTATTTTATTAATGGAGAATAGGAGAATTTTCCATAGGAAATAAAGTGACTGATCTCATACCCAGGTCATCGTTAACCCTGATAGATGTATTAAGTTGAGGAGCTGGGGTGATCAGCTTGCATTTAACCTCTCTCAGGAAATATGGGCTAGTGCTTACCCAGAAGCTCCAGTGGGTATTGATGAGGAAACTGAAGTTTGATACGCACTCCTTCTTTCGCTCCTTTTTTCCAAAGTCCTGCCTGTGTCGTTCGTCATCACCCCCCCACCCCTCCCGCCCCCAGCAATTATGTCAAAACCTTTTCAGGGTTTAAAGCTTTGCCCTGAACTTTAAATAGCAACTTGCTAGTCAAAGCAGTATGAACAGCATATTCCTCTCTGTTCCAGGACTAGCGCTAAGGTTATAACGTAACTCGTTTCTTTGGCACGTACATCGCACAATCCGGTACGAGAGCACCCTTTCAGCCTTCCCCGAGGAGCAGGCTTTAGGGAGGGAAGTGTTAAGGCTGCCTCGGAGCACCGAACGATTCGAGATGCTGGTGCGCTGCTGCCACGCACGCAACAGTCCCGGACACGTCTGGTGCTGAGATGAGCCCGCACAGCTACGTGAGCTGCTCCAGGACCCACACCGGGGTCCTGGCGTGGGAGGATACAGCTTAAAATGCGGTCTCCGGAGATGTCTGTAGCGATGTAGTGTGGACAGAGCGACTAGCTCCAAAAAGGTAGCGTGAGTACTGGACTCTGCCAGCTGACGGTGACTACGCTGTGGTGTGCGAGACAGAGTTGGTCAAAGAGAGTGGGAGAACGATAATCAGGACTATCCTCTCTGCCTTCCCCACAGAAACAAGGGCCAGTGTGCCAGTACTGTGGTCCCATCGCTGTAGCTCCAAATGCTTGTTTTGTTCTTGCAAGTTGCATAATGCACCATTAATTCGTGGGTTTCCCAAATGTCAGCTGTGTCTGAGGAAATGAGCCTGGTGGGATTCAGTGGTACGTGTAGGTTGTGGCTCTTCAGCTGCATCGGTGCAGTACTGTAGAGAAGCTGTGCAGAGCTTCTTATTGCCTTGGAAGATGTTTTTGATAGACTACTCACTCTCTGTATCTACAGAGAATGCAATCCACAGGAGGCACTTGCTTCTAGTTGCTATCAGAAAAGAAACCCCTCTAGCCTGATAAAAAAGACCCAAACTCCTATCAGCTTAGTTTTTCTAACCCTAATGAAAACCTAGTAGTACCTTACTGTACAAACAGTCCCGTAGAAATCTGTCACAAGGCAGTGACGTACATGCTCAAAGACAGGATGGTGACAGCTGGTGCTAGTACATGAGACCCTCTTATAACTCTAACCTGTGATTCACCCAGTAGGAAAATATTTGGATAGCCTTTCTGCAGGAAGAAGCATTACTTCATAATTCAGATGTATAGGAATAGTAAGCAATTATATTCCAATTATTAATTGCTGTAAAAAGGCATGTCTGACATTTTTTCTCTGCAGAAGAGAACCCCAACAAATTCTGTGCCTATTTCAATGACAGTGAAATAGCTTTCAGATTGTCCTTGGTAATCTGTGCCCAAATCTCCACTGCCCCAGTGAAATGAGCACATCCCTTGAAGACTCTGCATGAATCAGCTATGGGCTCTTTAATTTAATAAGGAGCTTCTGCACTCAGAGAGGAAGGAAATTCATGAACTAGAGAGACCAAAGTAGAAGCCCCAGTTAGAAGCTAGTGCCCTACATCTTGGTATCTGAAATTCCTTGATCAGCTCTATGCTTGGGTTATTTGGTCGGGTCCTTATTCCAGCACAAAGACACTGCCTGTTCAGTTATTGCCTGTATGTCTAGACATAGGGATACCTTTACATGCAAAAGTGTCTAAAAAACTGCTCAATAATAGAAAAAGACAGGGCCCTGAGAGAGCGATTTAACAAAAAGCATTTGGCCCATGCCAGCTTTTCAGTGCACCCAGGTTCTGCTGATGAAGAACGCTGAGGGTGTGGTTTTAAGTTTGGAAGGGACACTAGTTTTACATGAGCTTCTGAATTACCTGTTCTTCCAGCGTAAGACAAGCAGTTGGCAAAAACAAACTCTTGCCTCACGAGACGGGAATGCCTGCCAACTGTTTTCACCGTGAAAGAAGAACTGCAACCTGCGTTGTGTTTAGAGATTTGTTTTTGCTGTTCAGCTTAAGAGGGAACACAGGTAATACCCACGTCACCCCTGTGCAAGCCGTAACCCATATGTTGTACGCTGGATGGAAATCCCGTCAGCTGATGCCTACATCTGTCAGCTCACCGCTGTTGACTCTCACTCGGCGACTCACAAAACTGGGCTGGAGGAAGACGACGACGGCAACATTTTTGGAGTGGGGATGCCGATGATGACATTTTTGGAGTGGGGATGTGGATGATTACATTTTTGGAGTGGGGATGCTGACGACGACATTTTTGGAGTGGGGATGCCGATGACGACGTTTTTGGAGTGGGGATGCCGTCAACGACATTTTTGGAGTGGGGATGCCGACAATGACATTTTTGGAGTGGGGTTGCCAATGACGACATTTTTGGAGTGGGGATGTGGATGATTACATTTTTGGAGTGGGGATGCTGACGATGACATTTTTGGAGTGGGGATGCCCCTGACGACATTTTTGGAGTGAGGATGCTGACAATGACATTTTTGGAGTGGGGATGCCCATGACGACGTTTTTGGAGTGGGGATGCCGACGACGACATTTTTGGAGTGGGGATGCCCATGACGACATTTTTGGAGTGGGGATGCCAATGACGACATTTTTGGAGTGGGGTTGCCCATGACGACATTTTTGGAGTGGGGATGGCCATGACGACATTTTTGGAGCGGGGATGCTGCCACCGACAATTTTGGAGGGGGGATGCGTGGGCCAGGGCTGCGTTTCTGTGAGGGGCTCTGCCCCGCACCAAGGGACAAGCCGGGCTGCTGCAAACCCCGCGGGTTCTCCGGCAGAGCCGTGGGGCAGGAGCGCGGGAGAGGCGCGGAGCCAGCGCGGGTGCGGAGCGGTGCGGAGCGGTGCGGAGGCTGCAAGGCGGCCGGCGACCACCGGGGGGCTTCATTTCACCTCGAAAGGAGCTCTGCACCGGGAGAGGCTTGTTAGCGCTAATGAGAGCCTGGCTTTTCTCCTCCGGCGTTTGCTCTTAGCTCAGGTTTTATCCATTTAAAGGTACCCCGGCCTCCCAGTTTATTCGGGGGGGTGGTTTCAAGTCTGTCGGCCTTCACAGAGTTGAGCCTAATGCACTTAAGCAGGTTTTGCCCTTCGCAGGAGTCTTGCGTTACCTTAATAACAACAAAGGCCGTTTCTGGGGCAGGACAGCCCCAAATGTTGTGCTAAAAGCTCTTTACAGCCTACCTGGCTCCTGTTCCCGCGGTGCTGCTCTACTTTTTTGCTGTAAGCGGGTCCTTCAATAATTTCTTGCTTAAATAATTAGCCGTGAGAGTAATACATATTAATAACTGTAATACATGGGGTTTTTTTTAAACACTTATATTCATTCATAAGATCTCAAAATGCTTTTTAAATGAGGTCAGCGCAATTAACCCTATTGAACCACTGCTGTGAAGAATTTCCAGGCGTGCTCATAACTGATGCTGTCACTGTGCATCAGCCGGGCAAATGGTCCCATTTCTAACACCTTTAAGCCAAGGCTGGAACCAAAACCAAAACAGCGGGAAGCCTCCGTATTAGATAAGGTTTTTGGTCACAGAAGCTGCTGCTGCCTTGAAGGAAGGAAGAAAACAGCCCGGGAGCATTTGGAAACTGCCTCTCTGTGGTTAAAATGGCTGGGGATCACTGAAGAGCTGAAAGGAGGAGAAGCAGCAGTTGGCAAAAACTAGAAGAGGTAGCAGTGAGAAGGAGAGTGAAGTTTCTTAAGTAACACGTAGCTTAGAGAGCTGTCACAGTTTTTGAGATAGGCTCCTGCCCTTCCTCGGAGAAAAACGTTCCCAGTGATCTGGAAGAGTGAGGGGGCTAAAGCCCTGAAAGGAGGCCGCCAATTTTAGAAATGTCTCTCCTTTCCATAATCCCTCCACTTTTCTACATTTTCTACATATGACATTATACAAACTGCGTAACTGAGAAATCCTCCGTTTGCATTAGATTTAGGTGGCTTCCCTCCCATCAATTCCCATGGTTAAAAATATATTCCAGAAATTACTATCCTGACTAGGAAAATGTGCGATGACTCTGGTGTCTGTCGTTTATTTCTAAAACATTTTGGCATTTTCCTGCCGAGTTGTCCTTTCCCTTTGGCTTTGAGTAGGGGAAAGTGCAGGGTTAGGGCAAGATTTTTCAATTTCCCTGGTTATTGCATGCATGCTTTGCAGCCCACATGCCAGGCATGACGGGATCTAAATGCTGAGCAGGAGCAGTGAAATCCTCAGGAGGAAAGGAGAACAGAAAGCACAGAGAAGCCACCGTGCAGGCTGCCATCGGAACGGCCATATCGAATCAGACCAAAGGTACTGGCCAGGATCGTGCCTTCCCACAGCAGCCAATATTTACAGAAAGACTGTCAGCAAACAGCAAGCGTAACATGGCCTTTCCTCTCGCGTGACCTTTCAGCTTCAGCAAACGGGATAAATTCACCCCTGCTTTCGCCTCCTTGCCACGTGGGCTAAATTTGGCCCTCCGCTCCGAATGACGCCTCCGATCTCCTTCGCTCCTTTCTCCCGCGGGCCTCTGGCTGATGCTCCAGCGCCGCTTCCGAGGGGCTGCTTGCGCGGGGCGTTTCCGAGCATTAATCACGCCGCAGAGATCCGCTTTCCCTCTGATAAGAGCCCAGCTCAATCTGCAAGGAAAGGAGGGGAATCAATCTGCCTGATTGCTGTAGACCCTTCATTTTGCACTCCGCAAGCCCCTTGTCAAGCGGAGCAGCGGGGGAGTCTCCACTCAGTTGCTCCCAGCAGGTGTCACTATGGAATGGGAAAATGCAATTCCAGGGCCGGGGAAAAAAGAGCCTGGCTGCAGGCAGAGCATCCTCTGACACTGCAGCTGAGGTAGCATGCCGCTATGTCCGGGGAAACTTTCATAATTAGATCTGAAACAGATGTGCTGCCGCCCTCTGCTTCCCCCCACTCCATCACAGCAACCCTAATAGCGGCTCGGAGGAGTTTTCCGATTTTGTAAAACATTGCTCAGCAATGAAGGAAGAGACGCCCGTCTTCATGGATTGCTACCCTGTGTAGTAACACAGCACAATAACGTGTAAAGTTTCCAGAACTGTTGGTAATTACTGATAAGCCCAGTTCAGCTCTCAGTTACATACAAAGCTGGGTAAACAATGGGAGGAAAAAATTAATTAGAGCCTGTGTTTGCTAAAGCTGGCTAGCGATTCCATCTGATCACGTTCCTGCTCCTTTTATTCCCTTTGCACAAACATTTGGGTGGTCAGGTTTTGCTGGCACCTAGGTGTGCAGGAGGAGCTTTTGTCTGTGCAAATAGTACATCCCTCCCAGGGCACGGGCCCTTCTGGCGAGCGCTCGGCCATGCTCTGCCCTTGTGTTTGCAGCTGGGGAGATGTTTGGGGGCCTGGGGAGGCAGAGGTTAAATGGTCACCTCTCCCAAGCAATACCCGGAGTCTATACATCAGCAAAAGCAACAGGGGAAGAGGGAAGAGAGGAAAACCAGCAATGGAAGACAGTGGGAAGGACGCTCATCTGGAGACATTTTGCGTGTGTTTTCATCCCAGAGTACTCTTGTGCAGTTTGTCTTTTCTGACAGTAAGCACAGCCTATGTGAAGAGGCAGAGGGGAATTCAGCACCTCACAGAAAGCTCCTCTTAGGCATGCTGTAGACACACTGGTGACACAAACATTGGGCATGGCTTGGCTTGGCTTGCCTTGCTTTCCGGGAAAATTGGCACGGGCCCAGTTCTTAGAGTTTTGTCCCAGCCAAATGGGAAGGCTTGATGAGAGCTACACGGCAGCCTGAACACTGCATGGGCCACTTATCCCTCCCCAGTTTCTCATCAGGGACTCACAACTTCTGATTTTCCAGAGGACTGAGGGAGTGCGATGGTATTGCCAGGGCTCTAGAAAGCACGCTGTCCTTCATGACTGATTGAACCCCCTCACTACAGTAGGTCTGATTTACTGATGTCAAAGCTAGCCCAGTCTTGAGAAGGTCGTCAGACCAGATGACCAACTAAAATAACTCCATCACTCTATGACCGTGGGGTCCCATTACTTAGCCATGTCCTTGAGCAGTGCCCTTATGCTTTCTGCATGCCGCTTCCCAGTTTCATGCAGTGGCAATGCCTGTTCTTCCACTCTGCCATTCTCAGAGATCAGGAAGGCGGAATGCGACATCTCCTTGACCGATTACGAATCGGGTGTACGTCTTTCCCTCTCCTTCAGCCTGGGAGGGACTCAGATAACCCTGCAGGTGAGGACCATGATTGGTGAAGGGTGAACAGGGAAAGCGCTTCAGTACCCTCAGCATCATCTCCTGCCGTGCTGTGTTCCCTGAAGTGCTCCCTCAGAGTCAGTGCCGCAGTAATTCCTTCAGATTCCTCTCCAAAGTGTAGAAGCTGGGTCAGGCAGTCATGGAGATGGCTTGATGTTTTGCTGGCAACGAACGGTTTGGTGAGACCTGGCACCTGCTTAGACTCATTATGTGTTTCTCCTCTTGTGAAGAAATGCTTGGCAGATGGATCCATAAAATCCGGCCCTGAAGTGCACCCCTTTTATTGGTGGTGTTTGTGTCCTGGTGTGCAAAGTTGTGTTTTATGGGGTGCTGGGAAAGGCTCGGATCAAAGCTAATGTGATTTACCCATGACACTTGCAGCAAGAAGAGGAGTTCCAAAGATGGGAAATCATCTATGAAGACTATCAGGCTTCACATATCCTTTGCCATACTTTATGCAGCGTTGGGACCACAAAAAGAAGGGTTCTAGGCAAAGGCCTCATATCGGTCCCTCCTTTTTCCCACTAGCATCTTGGACAAGATGCACCTCATCTAACTTAGCCTGCGGGGTGTCCCCTTGGCCTCCAACCACAAGCAGCTGCCCTGGCAGTGTGTTTCTAAAACAAACTCGGACTGTGTGGGTTTAATTAAATTTTCCCCTCTCCCTATTTGAGCTACTGTTAGGAAAAAAAAATCATCCCTATGCTCTAATTTTTGTTTATTCTGAACACATTTGCTGGATGTAAGCCATTCTAATTAAACTGCAAACTTCTTTTGTAGAGAGCTCAGATGTTGCTGAAATTGATGTCAAGCGTTACACAAGTCTGTATCATTTGTACTGATCTTTCTAAACTCCGCTGGCATAGAGAAGGAGTAGCAAAAACCGCCACCAAAACCCAAAGCCAAGCCCCCAGATCTCTTTACTGTTGCACTTCGGCTGTCCCCGGGGTCTCCATGGAATTTACAAAACCAGGAGCAGAGCCTGAAGCAGGTTGTCAGCTGGCAAATGTGGGTGGTACTCGGGTGTCAGATAAAAATTCATTTAGAAATGCAGCCGAGGAGAATAAAGCCTCCTTCCATACCCAGCACGGCCCTTGCAAATCAGGGCTTGAATTTAGTATCACGCAGTGAGCAAGTGCTCTGCAAGTTGGGTTACAGAGGTGATGCTACTTTGACCTACGTAGTTGCACCGGGTGTCTAGCAGAAGACCCCGAGACATTTTGCTAGCAGTGCGGGAGGGTCTGGGACATCAGCCAGCCGAGCTGCATACACTTGCTCATACTCAATTAGCAGGTTCAGGCTGCGTGTGTAATCCACGCTGCCTACAGTGCCAAGCCGCCAGTTGCCCTCAGCAGCTAATAATATAGAACTGCAAAGTACAGTTAATTAAGTAGGTACAATTTATTCCATAGTATGTTGCCTACATACAAAATGGTGCATAGTTTTCGGCTAGTGATGCAGGATGTTGCTTCCAGAGTTGCCCCTTGTGGTCCTGGTCTTGGGTGCTGATTCTTTCTCACAGGCTCCGTGCGGGACCGTGGCCTGCACCTGGGGTTGTGAAGGCCATGAGTGGCATCAAAAATGTGAAGTTTTCTTTTGAATGGATGCCTCGGCTAGTCTTGGGGTCTGTGCTTGTGATGGTGTTTCTTTGGCTAACTTTGCCATCTCTTACCTTCTAAACTAGGACCCCAAAGAAGATCTACAATCGTAGTTCTTCGCTGTTGGAAAATAACGGTGTGGAGGGCAGGGGACAGGATAAGAAAGGTCTCTTCTCTAGGCTAGCATCAGGATTTCTGTGGAAGCTTCACACCAATGGTCGTCCCCACCAGTGTTCCTTCAGTGCACTGAAACAGTACACAGTAGTCTAAAACGCAGGGATTCCGGGTCAGCGTCGGTCATGCACGGAGGCAGAGAACTATGACTTATATGTACAGAAGATGTATGGGAAATGCTTTACAAATAGAAAGGGACTTGTTCTATAAGCTGCCACTGAGTCCCCTTTCAGAGAGAAACATGTTTTTTCAGGCTGTGTATTATGTTGTTTGAAGGCAGGTTTGTTCCAACTGCAACTACAACTGCATTATTAGTTATGAGGTGAAGACGGACGCAGTAAAACTTTATAGGGACACTAAACATCATTAAAGAAAAACCAAAACAACACAGGAGTTAGTTACAAATGATTGGGAGTAATCTGGGGGCTATTGTATGTATGCAACCTTGCTTTCTCCTCCGTCTGCTTGCTACAGTAAGCTTTTGGCAGCATCTGCCATTTGTCTGGGTCAAGGTGAAATATCCATTTGGTTTTGGGGAGGAATCAAACATTTTTACAGCGCATCTCATCTTAGTTAAAGTGTTATTCGTGGGTTGCAAAGAAAACTTTGCTACCGCACCATAAATGAGCTGTAAGTCCACTGAAATAATCTCAGACCAGTCTAAGTAGAGGCCAGAAAACAGTACTGCATTTCTTTCTTTTAAAAAGAAAGAAACAACAAACAAACGGAACAACAAAAAAACCTGGAAGAGACAGTGAAAGATAAAGATGTATTTGAATGATCTGGTAATTATATGTACACCAAGAGCCATTCATTCATTTATCCATTCTTCCTTTGCCAGCATTGGCGAGCAGGCAGAAATGAGACTCTTCCAACCTTCTCTGTCATTTGCTGCTTCTTTCATCTGCTTTCCAGTTTTGAAATCAAACACTCAGCTCTCCCTCTGCTATGGAGATTTGTAAGGTTGCTGTTGTGTTTCCTTCCTTGAGTTGGCTTCCAGTTCCAATGGGAGTGGACCGGCCCAATACAAAAGGTTAAATGATTAGTCCATAAAACTAAATTATTACTTTCAGGAGAAAATAGAAGGCCGTGAATCCTGCACGCTGGGAATGTCACTTGCAGTGACGAGGAAGGCATCTAGGTGTTAGGGAGGGCTGATGGATGTGTGATGGACACAGCCCTGTGCTACTTATATACCACTGGGATAGGGATAATTGTTCTACACACACATTTCAGATGCACGGGAAGGGAAAGTGTCTGCCTGTAACAGTCTATGGTTTGACTTAGAACAAAACACAACAGTTAGGAGGGGAAAGAGCAAGAATTAGGAGAGTAGTAATAAGATCACACAGTAAGTAACTGCCTACATGCACAATTAGACAGTTCCAAGCCATTTTAAAGTGGAGTTGTGTGAATAATTGATTTTTCAGTTCACTGGTCAAACTGAAGAAAAAAAAACATTCATTTTGGATTGACCTGAAACATAAAATTTTATTGGCTTTCTTGGCAAAATGAAAAAAAAAGTAAAAAAAAAAGTGATTTGGGGTTGAAGTCAATGTTAATGGTTCATTTAGTTGGGGGAATTGAAATGCCCGTTAAGTGCATTTTTAATTTAGAGAAGTTTAGAACTAATAACTTTTGAACGAAAGGTTGAAATATTGTGAAAATATGAAAATAATTTCTCCTTTTTGAAATAATCTTTTTTTCAGTCAAAATTATTAGCCAAATCAAGCCAAAGTCAGGAACAATTTTGACCTGATCTGTTGGCCTAGTACCTAATGACACTGGTCCCCTCTGTCCTTCTACCTTGCTTTCACAGGATAGTGCATTTGTTGGAAGAAAGGTTGCAAACAACTTCTGAGGGAAGTGGTGATTTGATTTTTAAATAGGGATTTTTAACTCACTTCTGTTGGAGACAAAGGATATAATTCTAAACCCATTCCTCTGTTATAAAGCTAAGGTTACAGAGAAAATATTCAAGTGAAGTGATCTGTAGGTTTTTTTTTTTTAAGGTAATATGTAAATAAGGTTTGACAAATGAAGAAAGTAGGTATTCTTAAGCAGTCCATCCAAACTGCTACTGGTAAAATTACTAATTACCAGTCCTGAGAAATAAACCAGGATAAAATAATGTGTGGTGTCAGAGTATTCAGATAGATGTCACGGGTTTGCACTGGAGTTACAGAGTCATCATTCCTGCAGCAAGCTGGTGGTGACCGTGGGTGCAGAGGGCCACTTGGGGGTCCCAGGGTGGGTGAGATGGGTTTATGGTCATGCTGGCTGCCCGGGTGTCAGCTCCCAAGGCTGGATCTCTCATTTTCACTCACCAGGGAAAAGCTGGCGTGCATCCTGTGAGCTCTGCTTTCAAGCTCGCTCTTCTTGCTGCAACAGTTCGAAGATCAAAGAAGGAGCAGAGGCTATTTCCCAGGATCCCGAAAGACACCCATCGTGTGGGCCCTGCGGGAGGTGCCTGGCAGAGGAACAGGATTTAGTGATTGTTTTTTGTTAGTAGCTGGTTCCTTCCTCCCAACCCCTTAATTTTCCTTATATTGAAAATATTTCCTCTCTTACAAATACCATCTACTCTTTATCGGTCCTCTCCCTTAAGAAGCGTGCTTTATTTCTGCACGTCATGCTTTATATACACTTAAAAATTCCTGAATGGGTTAATTTTCTTGCATTAGCTGAGTAACTTCAAGCAAGAAAGGGAAAGAAATTGTCTGATATGACCACCCTTCCCACATCCATCTCTCAGCGTCACCGACCTGGTGTATTTGGTGCACTGGGCCTCTGCCTGGGTCGGGGAGGAGAGATCTTCGCTTGCAGGGGACTGTATCGACCTCTCCTCACGTGGACTCAGCACAAGAGTACAGGCAGTTATTTATGGCTCTGAAGCCTAAGCAGCTATTCAAAATGAAGACACCTTGATCCGGTTAGGTTACGGAAAATAATGGGCACTATACATGCACTTTGATACGTTTGCTTTTCTTTTGATTTGCCTGAAAGCCTCTCACTCTCTGTCTTTCCTCTCCCTACTGTCATTTCCCTTTTTTCTTTTTCCATTCCCATTTCAAACCTGACTTAAAGAGTTTATGAAGGAGAACCAGGCCCCAGCACAGCCATTGATCTTAAGGGGAGCAGGTTTCTGCCTGTATCAGTCTGTCCTGTGGGTGCTGCTGAAGCAATCAGACAATCCGTTTATTTTATAATAAAACTTTATTAGGGACAACCAATCTTGTTTTTCTTTATGTTTCTCTATTTTCTTCTCCAGAAAAATGGAAAGAAACAGCCACACCAAGATGTATTCATAGAGCAATTAATAATGATAAAAATAACATCATCACTATCGTTAATGACCACACTCTGATACTCCTTTTCAGTCAATAGATCACCTTATCATGACTTCTGTGGGTCTCTGTGCCAAAGAAAAAAAAAAAAAAGCTTCTCATGGTGTATAAAGAAACTGAAACCTGTTTATTTATGACTGGATAAGAATGAGCTGCCTCATTAATGTGGTATAAAATGGGTATAATTCAGCTTTCCATACAATCCTCCATGACGTGTTGACAGGTGCTGTCATGCACTATCACTTTTAGGTTATTGCACTCTAATAGACTACAATTATAGCTCATTTAATATGATATGACAGTGGGGAAGCACGTGTGAGGTTACAAGCAGTTACACTTACAACAAAACAAGCTGGTGGCAACGTGTACAGCTACAGGTAAATATTGCAGGGGGCAAATCCCCTTTCCACCATCACAGGGCCCAAATCTCTGCGGCTACAGGTCTTATACATACAGTTCTTACAATGAAACATTTGTGTCTAGCCACTTCTTCGCATTTTCTCTTATTTTCCCCAGAAATGCCAATATTACTGCTTTCAGTTGTGCCTCCTAATGTTGCTCCAACAGTCGAAACCACAGCAGGGGGTGGAGTAGGCTTGAAGAAAAGCCGAAGCTGTAAGTAGCACAAGATTTATAACAGTTGGCAGCCCAACATCTCATCTCATACAAACAACTCGGTTTCCTTTTGGCGGCCTGCTGTGCCACTAACAAGGCAGGCTACAAAATTCACCCACTGGGTGATGGGGGAAGGCAGCACGAAGCACACGCCAGCATTGTTTTCGTATGGTAGGAGAGTGGCAGAAAAGTTGGGCCCCGCGCTTTGGTTTTACTCATTAAAGGGGAAAACTGCAGAACTGATGTTGCATAGAAATTTTTTTAACTGGTTAAAAAAGAGTCCCCTCGGGGAGGTTAAAGATTTCTCGACAACATTTGCAACCCGAGCATTACAGGGTTTCGTCAGGGCAAGATTCACAGTGCGGCCATGTAGGTGGTATTATAAGCCAAAAGGATGCCAGCCAGTCTGTATTTTTTTGTCTAAGCCATATACTGAAGTGACTGACTTTGCTACTTTCTCACTTAAATGTATTTCAGATATTGTTTTAAATGCTGAGGTTGTATCTGTGCTTGCACACTGAGCAACTGTGGGATCTATACCCCTTCTGGGAGTTGCCACGCACTTAAATTCAAGGGTTTAAATCTAAAAGCCTGGAAGCTGACTCTGTGCGATGCTTTCAGAAAACCAGCTTTCTGGCCCATGCAGCCGTGGTGCCTCGACAGCTGGGTCATGCCATATGGGTCAGGATGCCGCCTCTCTCTTTTCACGCATCCACGGAGCCGGAGTAACACTCCTCAACCGGTTCGTAATGAAACATCTCCTTTGCATGACAAAGAATGCACTTGTTTGCTGAAACTCTTTCCCCATCAGCGGCAATCATACGCTTGGCATACCTACTGGAAGAGCGCGCACGCAGCCTCCTCTGCTCCTCCTCAGCAGCCCAGAAGGCTCAGTCCGGTGAGCCGTCGCCTTCCTCCCTCCCTTCCCGAGCAGCCGCCTCTCTCCTTCATAATTCAGTTTTCCCTGCCGCTCCTCACACCTTTCCGAACCTCCAGTTCCCATCGTGTCCTCTGTGTGCCAGCTCCAGCTCAGGGAGGTGACTCTCAGGTTAGGGCCGTGACCGGGCTGCTGCTCCTCTGCCAGCGGGAAACGATTTTCAACCAGCCCGAATATTCTGACCACAGCTACTTTTCAGGGGAGATGCCTACGCACGCTTCAGCTTGATATTCCCAACTGGTTGCTATGTCCCATGGACTTGCCCAAAGGGTGCGTACTGGAGCCGTTGTCACATACAAATCCCGTTAAACTAACTGTGCCCTCTGGTTCTTAAGGAGATTGCAGTGCTATAGAAAACGTCACAAATAAGCCCCCCCTTGCAAAAAACAGTAGCATCCTATTTTGCATCTTTTCATGCTATTTTATGCCTCCATCCCAAGGGAAGAGTTGAATTAATACAGCATACTAGGGTGCTGGGGAGAAAATACAAGAAGTGCTGATATAATCACGCAACGCTTGCCTTTGATACTATTGCTAATTTGAGGCAGGACTCTGAAAAGCTCCTGCTGCTCTTTGGGGTAGAACTTCCTCTGCAGACCACCAACACCTGGGATCCCAATCCCTTGGTTCCTTCTGACAAACTCCCATTTAATGTCACTGCTATTTTTAAATTCTCCTACAATAAAGACAAAATGGTGAACATTAAGATAAACAGGAATACTTTGCTGTCGTGGATGGAGTGACACACTTCACTCATAAGAGAGAAGTAGCAATATGCTTATTGATATAAACCAGCAATTTAACAAAGTTTGATAGTAAATGCAGCAGTGGTTTAACAAGATTTGATAGTAAGGTTCACTTGATATTTACTGCATAGAGGACAGGGTCAGACAAAACTGTCAGGGAGACCCTCCCACTGAGTCAGGAGGTTCAGAAAGGACCCCCTTGCATTCTAAACTCCTTCTCAGAGAGCAGTCTAGATGCAGCTGGATCCACTCCTAGTCCCAGACTTGGTCAACTGTTCATGTCTAAAGGATTATATATGTGCAATCAATCCTTTATATCACTTAGCTACGATTTCAAAGTTTAGCATGCTATTAATCCCTTACTGAGAATCTGTTGCGGCAAGGAATCTCTCAACTTCAAGGAGTAACCCTGAGAGGCAACCCTACTCAAGGGGAGATTCCCGCTGCTGTGCAGGAGAGCTCAGCGGGCCCTGGGCTCTCCACTAGTTATGGAGTAAGATAATTGACTCATAGTCATATTTGCATACCGACTACAGATATTAGCTTCTTCCAAATTTAGCTTGAGTTGGACACTGACCATCATCAGGTGGGTGCATTGCTCAGATTAGCCCTTGGCTATTGTGTTGTTATCTGTCTTCCCCGAATCCACTTTGAGCTGGATGCAGCCATCACAACCAGACACATCCATTAGGACCACCACTGGTGGTTATCACTTGAGCAGGGCTATGGGAAATACGGGTCAGGTTGGGCCCGGGGGGAGTACACCGCTACATTTGTTTAGTAGCTCTTTGGCATTTGGAAATGAATTAAACCAAATAATATCTAAATATTTAGACTACATTAATTACTAATGGATGCTTTTTGAAAAAGTTGGTCTCATGTCACAGCTGTCAGTCCTTTTCTTCATTGTTGTGACCAATCTCAAATGTGGTAACCTTTTTTTTAGTTATAAAAGTACTAAAATTTAAAAGCTTGCTTTAGTATACCAGTGATGTCACATGGTTAAGGTCTACTAAGAAAGTGTGAGTACTAACTTTGTCACAACAAAGTAAAATCTTCTATCCTGGATGCTGAATGCTACAAGTAGTAGCATCTATATACACCAAGCAATGCTTATTGCTACAAAAAAATTTCCCCAAACCAAAAGGAAACAAGACTGAGGTGTAGGAGCATGAAGCAGAAACCTTCCTTTCTGAATTTTCTATTTTTTTCCTGTTTGGCATGAAAAGCTGTCTCTGTAAATTGAAGGACAGTTTTACCCAAAGCTTCTCCCCTTGATCAGTGTTTGGTAAGCAGAAACTGTGTTTTCCTTGGTTTTAGTTGTTATTATTCTTATCCGTACCTGAATAAAGACTTTGTCGCTGAGTGGGGAGGTTAGGAAGGGGAATAAAAGTTAATGCTGCCTGAAATAAAAATGCAAGTGAATTTCTACAATGATTTTCTGGGGCCTCCCGAGGGATGCCACAGATGGCATGTGGTCCTCCCACCTTGGACTGCACCCAGCAGGCACCTGTGGATGGGGCTGGGGGGCAAAAGGAGCATCACCAGGGAGAGCATTAGACACAAAGGTTTTGTTTTCCTGCAAACTGATTGCAAAACAGCACCAGCAACAGAGTAAAAACTCCCCTGTTACAAACTTTGGTGATTTTATCAGATGTCTTTTAATACTTCATGCTTGTCATAAGGTCCTTTCATCCCCCTTCTCATCCTTACTTCTGTAGTCCTGGGAAAGCAATTTATTTAGCCCCCTTTGCTGTGTATGGAAACTTCAGTTGTGGTTTTAGTTTCAGGAGTGAAACAATGTGTTTTGCCCTGCTACTATAGATTGATTTCTAACACATTTCATAAATTTCATTCTGAAAGAAAACATCAAGTAGAGAATTCAAAGTCCTCTTTTTAGTGCCTGTCTTCATGAACTGCTCACAGTGGATAATGCCATAACCTCTACCAGTAACATGGAATATTATCAAAGCCAGGCATTTGCAAATCGGGAGGGACGTAGAGACCTGAAAGTCTTTTTGGTTTGTTTTAATTTTAAAAAAGGATGGTCAGATCTTTGCAGGTATGTTTTGGTTTTAGGCTTTGTACTGGTTTTGGCTTGACTAAAACTGTGCTGAAGTGGTGAGCATTATCTTTTTCCTCTTTCTTCCTAAGAGTTGTGACCTGTAATTTTTGCTTGAATCAAATATTCAGACTTCTATATGTGTGAAAAAAAGAAACATTAGTGGGTTTTTTGACTACACGCAAAGGTCTTCTATTTTGTCCTTACATAAGGAATATTTTGGTGGTAACAAAGTAATGAAGAGAGGCATTGTATTTTTTAAGAATAGTTTAAGACCATAGAACAGTTTTGAAATCAGATTCCCTGTGAAATCAACAAAATCCCCTCTCCCTCTCCCTCTCCTTCTCCCTTTCCTCTCTCTTTCTTCTTCAGCTATTTTCAAGATAAATCCTACCCTTGCAAATTCATAACTGACAGGGCTGACAACTAGACTATTTACTGGAAAAACAAGAACGCACTGTAAGACTTCATGATCCTCTCTCATATATATTTCTTTATAAGGTGCATTCTGCAGTATTTGGTGCATGTGTCAGTGGAGATGAAAAGATATTTTACATGGAAACTGAAATCTATTTCCAATGACATTACTATAGCACAAAATGGAATACTATGAATGACAGTCACTCAGATTTCCATAAATGCAGCTCCTCTATAAGTGAAATGCTGAAGTGATTTTTATTTCTAATGTCACCCTTGGAGGCTCTGCAATGTCATCCTCATTTTCATCAGAATAATTATATTTAATTTTGGGGTTTGGCCTACCAGAGGTCTACAAATTTGTTTCATCAGTTAACACTACTCGTTTGTCAAAAACAGGCAAGAAGCAATGATTTCCCTGTTTCACTTCTATACTGTATGGTCATTCTTTAATGGTTAAAATGTTATCAGTAGGGGAGGAAAAGAGAAAACACCTTTTATGAGTCTTTCCCAGTGAACACGACGGTCTTTGTCTGCCTAGTGTGGTAGGCCAGTTGAATCTTGCGTCGCATGGAGACCTGAATACCTCCCAGTCAAAAAGGAGCTGTTTCCCCAGTGAGAGCACAGTAGTCTTCTAAGTCTGAAGTGTGTGTGTGGGAAGCTAGATTTAGAGAGTTTTCCTGAGTTTTCTTTACTAGCAAGATATGTAGAGTTTCGAAATGGAATCAGTGAAGTCAAATCAACCTTCCAAATCCATTTCAGGCTTTCTTTTTTATTATTTTTTTTTTCTTTGGACATAAAACACTTCAAATAAAAGTTCTATTAATAAAGCGCTAACCACAGATTAAATATTTCTGCTGACATTATTTGACTGATAATATCAATTTCAAAGTTCAAATTTTAATAAGGTATTACAAAGCATAGGAAGAAACAAGCTAATCAAGCCAAGTTTCATATTTCCCCTCTTTGTATAAAATGATAAGTGAATTTAAAGCTATGCTTTGTCTCTTTAATATCTGCTAAATATGGATGAATTACTGAATATATATTTATTCTTAGCCTCATTTGAAGGCAAATATTTACAAGGCTTTTCTCTTGTAATCTGATTTTAATATCTCAACTGAAAATGATTCATAACATGTGGCTTCAAATACCCTGTAGTTAAAGAGGCCAAAAATTAATTAGCTGATTCTAGCAAGGGTTTCTTGGAACTGACCTTGAAAGAAAAAAAAAAAAAAGCCGTACTGTTTATCAGATCACTGTACATTGTTGTTGTTTGTGCAAAGAATTTCAGGAGTAAATAACAGAGACCGGCAATAACTTGTATCTGATCTTTGGTGCTGATGTGCGTGTACATCCTTTGGTTTTCTGTGGCTCTGCTGGTGGGGCTTCAGGGGCCATGTGTCTTCTGTCCTTTTGGCGTGGAAATTGTTCAGACAGGCATCGGCATGTGAAGCGGGTTAGCGACTGTTATGCAAGCAATGGGAAGCACCTCCCTTTAATCCCTTGTCCAGATTGAAATGCAGTGAGTGTGGAAATACTCGCAGGTCCTTTTTTTGCATCTTATAAATATACTCAGGAAGCCATCTGGGAACAGAAATACTCCCTAAGTACCGCTGACCTGAAACGCAAGTGTCTTTGTGAAGTCAGTTTCTCTCCTTCCTTTGAAAGACAATCTTGCTGATGCTGACTGCTAAAAATAAGGACGCAAAATCTTTTCCAGCATCTGGAGTTTTCTGTACTTTAATCCGTTCATTTCCTTATGTATTGTTATATAGGTATTTCTGTGCACACTCTGATTAATGTATAAATATATATTTTACTCAGTAGGATTAGAGTCAAGTGGGCCTGATTCTCCACTTCCTTGCATCTTGCATCGTTAGCTATAAGTGTAGGTACAGCCCTTTTAAGAACTGTCATTTTATAAGGAGCTTTAGGGAATTAGATTAACTCTTGCTTTGCCACTTTACAAATAGTATCCATCTATTGTGATCCGAAAACAAATCTTTTCTCTGCCTTTTTTTTTTTTTTTGGCTACATGCTTTTCTAGAAACCTGAGCTGTGGTTTATCTTCTGCCCCATTAAAGCAGCTGTTTCCAAAGGGTACCATGTGGTCCAAAACTTCCTTGGGGCAAGAGTATTCCTGTAAGTGTGTAGAGGTATGTGTGCAGGTATTAGATAGGTATTTACACTGTCTAATTGCCGGCCATAAAGGTGCAAATGCGCTGTTTAACAGCCCTTCCTCAAACCACCTCAGAAACCCCCTCTTCAACTCCTGTGGGGAGTGGTTTGTATTTGGGGAGGTCTCCAAATCAAGAGGATATGTTGACTGCCTTTGTATTTTTTGCATGTGTTTGTTCTAGGCAACAGTTCATTCAGCTTTGCAGTAGTAAATCACAAATTTGCTTTGCTTTATGTCCATTGTCCTCCCCTCATATGAAACTGGGTATCATGGTAGGTGTGGTGTCCTTGGTTGCTACCGCCATGTTATCTCAGTAACGTTGTGTCAATGGCAAATTCTGTGATAATAGGTGCTTTCATATAATCCTCTGTTAGGGCTTAAATCTGTATAATCTGCATATCTCTGATACTCCCACTTGCATATTAGGTTGGTACTAATCATCCTTAGAAGAGTCAAACAGTAAAAAATATTTGACATCATTTCTCCAGCACCGATGAGCCTTGGGTTGCCATGAAAAT
Source organism: Haliaeetus albicilla (assembly GCF_947461875.1). NCBI lineage: Eukaryota > Metazoa > Chordata > Aves > Accipitriformes > Accipitridae > Haliaeetus > Haliaeetus albicilla. The sequence continues at coordinate 18,071,266 of NC_091507.1, forward strand.
AGGTCTTTGTGATCATTCTCAGTATGGCAGAAATGTGGTGCCACAATACTGATTCAGCTATAATTTCATAAATGTGAACCAGGTCAGGAAGCCTTTCAGGATTTCAGTTTTTCACAGAAAGGAAAATGAAAGAAGATTTGTATACTTAACCAAAGAGGAGTGTAGCCTCAACTCCAGGGTTTGAGTTTTCTCAGTAACTTAGCATCTGCTTTGGTTTTGAAAACATTATTTCATTTTAAAAAAGCTGGTGGAATTTACTCAATAATAAGAGTAAAGCATGAGAATTACATAGGTAAATAGGTACTCAGTGGGATTTTGTCTTTCCACGTGTGTGTGTGTGTGTGCACGCGTGTGTGTTGTGTGTCTCAGACAGCCCCAAATGTCCCATCTGCAGGCTGGTAAGAGGGTGTGCACGGATGCAGTGATACTGATGAAGTTCAGGAGATGTGCACACTCCTGGTATCTGTCCCAGTGTGTCATGCAAGTTTTCTGTTTCCTACTATAAAAACCTTGATTTGTCCACGAGCAGCCTTTCATATGAGGCTTGAAAGTTTAGGTGTACTTGTGGGACTTTGCCAGTTCAGTGTTGTCCAGTGTTGCGCTGTTATTCCCTGAATTAATGCATTTAACAGAAGTTCTCCTGCCAGCGATGGAAAAAGTCAACAACTTGCTGGCGCCCTTGACTTATTGAGGGTTTTGTATTTCAAGAAACATGAGGGATTGTAAACCCGCACTCAGCACTTTGGATCAAGTTGCATCTAAGAGGAGTAATTGCATTTTTTGTCAATGAATGGGTTCACTTTAAATAGTTTTTCCTCCTTCCACAAGGTTAGCTTTTTCTTGGTATGATTGATAACTTTTCATCTTCTCTTAAAACAATTTCTGGAAATGCAAGATACATTTTGCTTGAGAATGAAGTTCAGGCACAGTTTTAGGCAATCTTGTGTAGTTAGTTAAAGGTGGTACAGTTTGCTGTTTAAAAGCTTCTACTGTATACAGCTCCATATCTTGCATTTTATCAGTGTGATATGATCTAACAGCCACAGGAAAGACAGAATATCCTGAGTAAGCAGCTACTGCTACAGGGCAGTATGATTTGGCAGAATCCTGCTTGTAATTGCTGATCTTGAGCTGAGAAAATACAGATAGAAAAAAATAAAATAAATACAGAATTATTTGTGCCTTGCTTTTTTCTGTAAAAATGTCAGGCATTGCTTGAGAATTCTGGATTCCTGATTTTTCACTTCTGCTGCTTTTACAAAAAAAAAAGAAGTAATGTTTTGAGTGACCCTTTCTGGGTACATACTATCTGTGGTTTTGATATAGTCTCCTCATTATAGTAGCCACATCCTTCCCTTCTTATAATAGCTCTTTTGCTCGCATCTGTAGTGCCACTGCTTATTTCCTCCCTCTTCATTATCTTGTGTAGTGGACTTTTAAAGATCCCTTCTTTACCATGCAGCTAGATGACCTAGTCTGGGCTCACGATAAAAAGCATGTGCTATGGGAACACCAGAGAGCTTGCTGTGATCTTTGACCAATGTTTTGCTGGTGTTTGCTGCTGTATAGTTCCTTTTCCCATAACACACCCCTCCCTACTACCATTACCACCATCATAAAAAAAAAAAAAAGAAAGTATTTAATTGCAAAGCTTTGAATATCAAGTTTAGAAGCTACGGATGTAGACACTGGATGGTTAAGATGTTTTGACAAACATAGCTCCAGGGAGCTGGCTAAATACACTACTGAATTACGGAATCAATCCAAAGAACTTGCACAACGTCTGCTGGTTTATGGTTTCTTGAATGCTCCTAGTCATTGGGTATTAGCAAGTTATGCTACAGAGTTTACAGCATAGCATATACACTCCACGGCCTGTTATAGCCATAATCCATATTTTAATGCTTTATGTCAGGCATCCCTGCTGCCCTCTAACCATTCTTTAATAATAAGACAAAAGTGATATTTTAGGGTAACAGTTAATAAATAACGTGACTTATCCAATCACACCTTTCACTAAAATATTATTATCTTTTGACAGGTTCATTACTGTAGAGACATCAGGGACTGATGAAACATTGTCTAATTCTACCACTAGTACATTTTCTGTAGTTGTCTTTCTTTTAATTTAATTCTCCTACTCTGAAAGCATACTGTCCATTGCAATTATCGAATGAGCATTTAATCTAGCATAACTAAGGCATTTTAATCTTTTCTTATGGAAAAACGATTAAATGGTCATAACATTGCTATGATGTGCACTCATCTACTCCTGACTTAGAGAATCAAAGTTTCCTCCTTTCTGATAACGAAACCTCAAGTAAGATTTTAGCTTTAGTGCAGCGCATTGGCTGCCTGAGCAAGAAGAGGACTGCTGTTTATTTCATGATATTGCGGAGTCAGAAAAACAATTTGTGGTTATCAGTCACTTCTGGTAGGATTGTTTCTGGGCAAATTCTGCATATGCCAGTGCCTTTTGCTGGGTAACATTTTAAAAATTATTATTTCTTAAATAAGAGGTGTACGAATAGTACAACCCCAAAATATAACAGATGGAAACAAAGTAAAAAGCAAAAGAAGTGTGCCAAAGCCAATTCCTGCATACTGATGCGATCACATTTTAAGAAATCAATTTATTGCAGTCTGGGGTGTCCTTTTTGTCTGGCATTACATGTACAAATTTAATGGGAAGTGAATTTGAAATACACAAACATACATGCAGAAAATAAAATACTGGTTTTCAAGTTTGCCTGCAAAATTTGGCTAGAAGCAGAGCCCATCCCTACAAAAAGGTGACTGACTAAAAAACTCAAATTAACCATCCCAGAACAAAACAGCAGCTCTCAATCTTTTTTTCTTACTGAGATTTGGCTGCTCTCTCTCTAGGGCAGCAGTTCCTGTTGACAACATGGAAAGGGGCAGTAAGTTCATTGCTCTTTCAGAACATGCTGCAATCTCCAAATTCCCTTGGAGAGAGTGTATCAGATATCCACAGAGCTCTGCTTCAAGTCAATTCATAGACTCTAAAAGAGATTTTAATAATGGGTAGAATTATGAAAAAGAAAGCTAAATTTATCAGATATAGATTTATTGCTCACTTCAGTCCCCCAGACAGCTGTTTTTTTAATGGCTCATTATTTTGCTCTTAAATAACTAAATCTGTACGTATGATAGTAAAAGATGATACGTAGTTCCTAACCTTCTACCCACATAATAAATAAAAACTTAGGTAATGAGTCACTGTCTTTGCACAGAACCATAAGTAAAGTCATACTTCTAAATTGAAGGAGAAAGTGCTGGTATGTATGTATACCCAGCAACTTGCTTGAGCACATACTAAAAGTATGACTTGAGCAGGTTGTCATTCAGGTTGTCACCATTCAGTAACTGCCCATCCCAAGCAAGGATGAAAAACGTCTTAGTCCATCCCCACAGAGAAATGCAACTGCCTACAAAAAATGTCTAATATTAAGGGGTTTTGTCCAGTTTGATTTGGAAAAGCCAGTGCAGGGCCTCATAAACTCCCATATCCATGGGAGCTGGGTACCTTATAGCCCTGGGGTCTTCTAAATATCCCTTGGGTAATTCCCCTTCTTCCTGCCTCAACAACTTCATACCTCTCATGGAGCCGAAGTGTTGCACTGTGAGAGCCTTTGGCTTTAACGAACCATGGTGTAGGTCTGCAGTGAGCAAATGGCCAATGTGAGACAAAGAATTGGTCTAGAAGGAGACCAGTGGTCCATTTAGTGAACACCACCATTGCAAGTGGTAGCTGACTGACACAAGAGCGTCACTAGAGATAATGATGCTCCAAAATCCAGCAGAGGTAGTAATGGCCAAATTGCATCAGCTCCTACCTCCCAGAAACATCTTTTAATTTCTCCCCTAAATTCTTAGCTTATGGTTTTGGAGGACAAAGGTCTTTTTTTTTTTTTCTTTAAAGATGCTTCCTGAGCACATTTCCCACCATGCTAGGCAGAAAAAGAGGGTTGATTCCTGTTTGCCATTGAAGGATTTATCTAATATTTCTGTTCCCAGACAAATACTGACAAGAACTGTTGGTCCTGAACACAGTAGCTTTCTGTGAGGGCAGCTGCATGGTGAAACTGGCTAAAATTTAGCTTTAGCAGCAGCTGTAGAAAAGCTCGTCTTTAAATTAAATAATCATGGACATCTTCCTCCATGCTGACAGCATAAGGTGTGGAAGACTCCTCTATTCCTACTAGCAATGAATGGAAAAGACTACTTTTTTTCAGTTTTGAATCTGCTCAGGCATTAGGGGTTTGCAAGTTCAATTCAAACTTAAAGGTTATAGTGCCTGCATGCTACTGGAAAAAGATCAAAGCAAGGAAAGGAATAAACACCTAAGTCATGTCACAGAGGAGGGACACTTTGCAGGCTTGAACATTTACTATGATATTAGTTCATGCTTTTGATCTTTTAAAGAAAAGGATGGATGACCTTTAAAAATATCAGGGAAAACATGCATTAACTTTGCATTAACTGAGTTCTTAAAACCTAAAATGATTATGAAATATGCAATAATTGCCCATATCTTTAGTCTTACTAATACTCACAGAGAATGTGTCTGCTTTTAGATCAGTGTTGTAGGTTTAAACAGGATGAGGTGTCTCTTTCTAAGGACCCTTCAGGAATGGGAAGGCTTTTGCTAAAACAGGAGTAGGGTCTCTCTGCCCCTTTAGCTGTGGAAAGGTGAATGTCCCAGGTGTCTTCTTTCTTAACATGGAATCACCATGTTTTGGAATATGTGGCTGGGAAAAGCTTTCACAGTGTTGGGTCATGTAGCTGGGGAACGTGATTCCTATCCATGAGCACTGGAGGGCAGGACCGCTTGCTGCATTCTGCCCCCAAATGTGGCAGAGAACCAGCATCTCTGCCTTGCAATGTGGTGGAGATAGTTCCCCCATTTTTTTTTTTCTTGTCCTCACTCTCCAGGTTATCAGTGGTCTTGATCTTTCATGCCTGTGATCAAGGGAAAGATGAAGGATCACTTACATTTTCTTATTGTAATGTGAGCTGGACATTGGTGGGAAAATGCTAAGACTGTCACTCATCCATATAACTCTCCACCATTTCTCCCTCCAGTTAGGAAGTCATTTCAAAGGGAGGATGCTCTGACTGGTTCTATCCTTCTGTACAAAGCTAGCCATGGGTTTGTTACATTAGCATTTTTTTTCCAGCTCAGGAGTGTGCTGTTGAAGCAAATCTGTCCTTGGCTCTTACCAGTTTGGTTCGCATCATGGGGTAGTCTCAGGGTGTGTGAAACTGATCCTTTTGGTTGAAACTAAACCAGGAGATACGCTCTTGTATCGTGTATGTTCTCTCATGACTATAGGGTTTCATCAGCCCTTCTTGACTCAAAGCCAAAATAAGGGCAGCAATTTGCTTAAGTCATAGCTAGGTTAATGACAAAGTGCGGACGTCACATTTTCTCTTTTTGCCGCAGGTGAAATTGCAGTCCTTACCAAAACACCTTACCTTTTGTGTTCTGTGCTTTGCCATTCCCCATTTATTGGCTCATTTTCTTTGCTTCTTCCTGTGTCCCATCCCATGCCTGATTTGAAACCTCCCATTCTCTACAAAACCTACCTCTGTCTGCCTTCCCTCTCCCACTTTCACATTTCCCTAAGTCACCTCTTGCACTATAACAAAGCTTATTGCCTTCCCTTCAAATGACAAAGCATGCATTATGTTTATTTCGAAGTGACTGGAAAAAAATGTTCAACTTTAACAGTATTTATTTGCTAAATATGCTGATTCATTCAGACTCAAACTTTTCAAAATCCTGATGAATTATCATTCTGTTCTAACCTTTCCTGTATAAAAATCTCTATTTCCAGCTCAAAATAACTGATTGCTTTGTAATCTAGACTAATTATACTATAAACTTTTGTAAAAGTCTGAGATGTAAAGGAAATATTTTAACTGCTTTGATACAATTCCCCCCCCAACCCGATTCTTAATGTGGGAAAAATTTCAAAATGCTGACATTTGTCCCAGCTTGAGCATGAAAAAAATAGAAATCTAGAAATATTTTGCTTAGCAATAAAGCCATATGGTTAAGAGGAGCAAAATGCACATATGGCAACAAGATCATCTCCTGTAATTCAACCCATTAGTGCAAGAAATTTGTTCAGACAGGTATGGAATTTGATTCTCATTTATGTTACTGCCACCTCATTCTTATCTGGCTATAAAAAAGGCCCTGAAATGCTAACGATAAATATAGCATATGCTCCCACTAAAAGGTGTCAAAATCTTCTCGCTTCCTTACACCAAATTAGGCTATAGTGTGTGTATGCAATGTATGTGTATTTGGTCAAAAGTTGAGTCGCTTTTTTTTATTTTCCTTGGTCTGAAATTAAACCACTGTAAAAAAGCCACATGAGGATTGTGATATTTTTACACCGAAACAGAATGAAAATCAATGTAACCTCTAACTTGTGCATACTTTCCTTTTCCTACTGGGCAATCCCTGTTTTGACAATTCCTTATTGTGCAAAGAGTTGATCCCACTGTCTGTGGAGAGACTTCATGTTGAAACATAAATACAACCACAGATTAATATCCTTGGTTTCAAGGGGATTTTCAGTAAGGATGTTCAGTGCTCAGTAAAACAAGCAAAAATTATGTAATTATCCTGTATATCTAACTCCCACTGCTGGCTTTGAGGACTGACAAATTTGGTGGCCTTTTACAATGGAGTTACACTGTTGGTGGATAAGGGAAGAGCAACTGACGTCATCTACCTGGACTTGTGCAAAGCATTTGACACTGTCCCGCATGACATCCTTGTCTCTAAATTGAAGAGACATGGGTTTGATGGATGGACCACTTGGTGGATAAGGAATTGGCTGGATGGTCGCACTTATAGTTGTGGTCAACAGCTCAATGTCTGAGTGGAGACCAGTGACGAGTGGTGCACCTCAGGGGTCAGTATGGGGACTGGCGCTGTTTAACATCTTTGTTGGTGACATGGACAGTGGGATTGAGTGCACCCTCAGCAAGTTTGCCAATGACACCAAGCTGTGTGGTGCGGTGGACACGCTGGAGGGAAGGGATGCCATCCAGAGGGACCTTGACAGGCTTGAGAGGTGGGTCTGTGCAAACCTCATGAAGCTCAACAAGGCCAAGTGCAAGTTCCTGCCTATGGGTCGGGGCAATCCCAAGCACAAATACAGGCTGGGCAGAGAATGGATTGAGAGCCACCCTGAGGAAAAGCACTTGGGGTTGTTGGTTGACAGGAAGCTCAATATGACCTGGCAATGTGTGTTTGCAGCCCAGAAGACCAACTATATGCTGGGCCACAGCAAAAGAAGTGTAACCAGCAGGTCGAGGGAGGTGATTCTGCCCCTCTGCTCTGCTCCCATGAGACCCCACCTGGAGCACTGTGTTCAGCTCTGGGGACCCCAACATAAGAAGGACATGGGCCTGTTGGATTGAGTCTAGAGGAGGGCCACGAAGATGACCAGAGGGCTGGAACACCTCCCCTATGAAGACAGGCTGAGAGGCTTGGGGTTGTTCAGCCTAGAGAAGAGAAGACTTTGGGGACACCTTAGAGCAGCCAGCCAGTACCTAAAGGGGGCCTACAAGAAAGCTGGAGAGGGACTTTTTACCAGGGCATGTAGTGATAGGACAAGGGGTAATGGCTTTAAACTGAAAGAGGGTAGATTTAGATTAGATGCAAGGAAGAAGTTCTTCACTGTGAGGGTGGTGAGGCACTGGACCAGGTTGCCCAGAGAGGTTGTGGATGCCCCATCCCTGGAAGTGTTCAAGGCCAGGCTGGATGGGGCTTGGAGCAACCCGGTCTGGTGGAAGGTGTCCCTGCCCATGGCAGAGGGGTTGGAACTAGGAGATCTTTAAGGTCCCTTCCAACCCAAACCGTGATTCTATGATTCTATGATTTCAGTAGCGTCACCATCATTTCTATGCCTGTTTATCCCAGTTTCCTGGAATACTGCTGACAATTTACTTGGACAAGGCTGAAAGCCTTGCTAGTTCAACTGTCAGGTTGCTGAATACGGTGCATAGGGAAGCTGTGTGGCTGAAGGGATAGGGAAGAGTCTACCTCTGGTCTGATGAGGTGTCTCAGGTAAGTCCCTTCACCTCTCTGTGCTTCAGATACTGTCATACTGTCTGCCTCTCTAAAGCAATTGCAAAGCTGGATAATGTTAATGGAGAACATTAAGCAGACCTGATATAAAGTCATGGTCATTGCAGACGGGAACAGCACACTTTAACACAGCAGTATTGTTTCCCAAAGGGTGTTTTCAAACCAAGTTGGTTTTGTTTTGATTTAAATGCTGCTTGTTTACATCAGGAAATATTTACCTCCAAGGAAACTCCCATAGATTGCAGCTTCTACATACTGTCTCTCAGCTTCTGCAAAGCCCTGTCTTCCAACCTCTGCACAGCCAAGTTAAACTGAGCTTTTACTGTTACAAGCGTAATACTAGTATGTATTAGCTAACTTTATTGCAGAGAAGCCAAACGGGAGAAGATAGAGCACCTGACAAATTCAGATATGGAGAGCACAAGTAGTACATGATGCTACCAAACCCCTCAATGTTTATTGTTATCATATAGAAAATATTCAAATTCATAAATTATGCTAAAATTCAATAGCAGTTATAATACTCTGATATTGTGAAACAGAATGGAGTGGCAACTGACCTGGTGGTTAGTTCTAGTGACTGTGTATTTAGATCCAAAGACTAACCCTGCTTCTGACTTTATATTCTCTATAATAAACTTCCTGGCCACTGCAAAATTAAAGGCTGAGCTGAAAATAATACAGCTTCCTAAGCTCTCGCTGAGAAAATTCTTTATCTAACATAGTCATTTTATTAAAAAAGTAGCTGTGAAAATCAAAACAAAGGCATTTAAACACACTGCTAAATTGTTCCACAGATATATCTCATTTCCTTTTGTTTGTTATTTATTTTCATGTTCAACAGCTTACTATCATTCAGTCTTTGCCCTCAGGTTTGTTTGGGAACACGGATTAAGGAGACTGTCCCAGGAGTAGATTTTACTGTCAAAACCATCAGGATCTGTGTAAATCCATCGCATATGTTTTAGGGGACAAATTAACAATACTATCTAAGTCTTTTGATAATGCAATAGCTAGCAGGTATGCATAAAGAGGACTAAAAGCAGTATCTGACATTATTCACTGTCAGCAAATGGCTGTTTAAACATAAGAAAATGATCCCAAAGTTTGGCTGATTTTAAAAACCTAAGTCCACAGGACAGCTGAAAGAGTAAGTGAAATTTTTCACAGGATGAGAAGATTTTTCTGGACAAGAGGCTAGAATGACAAAATATGTATCTTTTCTGTGGTGGTGGAAGATTTTAACTGGGAGACATGATGTATACTACTTCTTCCTTACATATGTTTCTATCTCTATTTTTGCCCTAGTATAGTGTTTGGGTTGCTACGTGCCTTAAGATGTCAGAAGGTTGTCTGCAAAAATGCTTGTGAAAAGACTCCCCCACCAAAATGCTTTCAAACATGTTCACCACATGCAGGCAAGCAAGCGAGAGAAAATGACCATAGGAACATTCAATATTTAGCCTAATTTTGATTTTTCTGTAAATGAAAAGCCTTCTGACTAAGAATGTCAGGAAATATTGCCCTTGGTCCTATTACAAGTCACTCTGGAGGTATTTATATCACACAGGTCCCTGACTCCTGCTCTAGCCTCTGGACCATGCCATTTCAATGCTGTTCTGCTTTCTCCTGTTGTTTTCAGAGAGCATCAACTGTGTTTTGGCTTGCTTCCCAGACAATGTTGTTCCAGAGCAGAGATTTTGACCCTCAGTAGAGACAAAAACATATGAATTAAAAATAAAAAAAAGAGTTAACAAATAAAACACTGGAGCTGTAGGCATTGTGAAGAAAATCACAGGCAGTTCGAATGGTAGACCTTACCATTAGTGTGACCTCTAAATTTGGGTCAGACTTGCACACCTCCAAACTTGTATTGGCTTTTCATGGCCTGTGCTTACCCTTGGAATGTCTTGGCTTTGAATACCAAATATTCTTGAAAGACAAAAATCTTTTCCAGCTTCCTAGGAATAGTCACTTGTGTTAATGGCAAAGGCACCTGTAGTAGTAGATCAGAGGCACTGTGACGGGTCTACTGAGTCTAGCCCAGCTAGACCTAACTTAACCACAAATGTGCCTATGTTTTCAAGTGCCTGTCTTTGGAAAGACATTTTTTCAGGCTCTTGGGGAGCTCTTAAGTTCAAGCTGTAACGTGCTTGGATTTACCTGCCTGGAAGCCTAAGACAGTCTGGGACTGAAGTGGAAGTTAAGTGCGTTCCACCTACAATTTCTGGTCTCAGTCATATGGTTTTCTAAAGCATTAAATGTGTCCCATTTATATCACGAAGCAACAGAGAACAACCCAGTCTAACAAAAACCGCTGACTAAGCAGCTCCACAGACAAGAAAGGTCAACATAATTGGTGTGAGGGATGGTCTTCCAGTGACTTTTAAAGGAAGACATAGCTGATCCCAGTACTCAGAGTAACAAAGCACAGCATGAAGCATTTTGTTTAACCTGTGAAGGTACTGTATGTATATGTCTCTATTAATTGCCATCTCCTGCAAAAGATTCCTGCTGGCACTGCCAACATTTTGAAGCATGCACGTAGAGATCAGAGACTTCCAAGGCCTTTGTCCTTCGCTTGTGTGTCAGTGACATTAGAATTAGCAGTAGGAGAGAAGGGGTTGGTGTAGAACAGTAAAGTATATAGGCAACTCAAACACACGCTCTGGCTCTTAACATGTGCATTGGTACAGGAAGGTTGGAGTCAGACCAGGACTTCTAAATTTCTAATTGCTGGATACCAGTGTGGCATGGAAAGGCATTCAGTGTCCTGTCATTGTTTCTTCATTAGGAAATAGCCTTTTATCTTGAAATGGCTATCAGCAGGAGACTGAATGTTGAGAAATTGGTCCCTTTTATAGGATAGGCAAAGGCTTTTGGTTTAAAGAGAGCAACTACTCTCCAGACTGGAGAATGGGCTGGCCAGAGTGTGATAGCCTGCAAGGCACGGTGCTGTTGGTTCTCCTCTTCACCAGCCATGCTGTCAGCCCTTCATTTTCCACCTCTCCCTTTTTGTTCATTCCAGTTGTCTAATTTTTCCCTTCCGCGGTGTCTTGAGTCAAGCCCGTCAGTTCTCTTTTGCAGCCTTTTGTGTTCATTGATCGGATGCTGTCATCTCCTTGACTATCCTTATCTGCAAGTGAACCCTCCAAACCTGTACCTCTCAGCCCTCCTGCTCCACGAACCCCTCGCTACCCCTTACCCTGGGCTGTCGGCATAATGAAGGCTTGATTTCAATACTTCCCCTCATTTCTCTGTTCACTGCTCTGCAGGTTAATGCAGATTCCAAACTTCAACAAGCAGCTGTTAAACATGTCATTAACACTGCTTCGGCTGCAAATGAAACTCTGCTATTGGGATTATTCCGGGAGCTATAGTTTTGTGATGAGCTTTGTCAATCACAGCTGACCTGCTGTGTACAGAATGAAACTCAGATTATCTTCTTTCTTCCTCAGACTCTTGTCATTTTTTCACAAAGAATTACTATTCTACTCCCCGAAAGATTGATTACTTGCACAAATAAGAGAGTCTGAGACATTAATACAAAATTCACAGGCTTTTCTTTATCTCAAACCTGCAACTCCCTCTACATTTCCTCCTGGTAATTATATTAGAATTGTGTACACTAGGAATTGCCATCTGATTATTATGAAACTAGTTTTGTCATGACAAAAATGAGCTTAAGTCTTGTTTTTTTGGAAAATGATCAGTACAGTGCACTGGATGAGAGAGAAGGAGATTAAATCCAACTTGCTTTCATCCATGAATGCTTTCATCTCTTTTTCAAACACAGGAAATGATTACCACTGCTATAAGCTGCAGTTCATATGAGTGAAAAAGGATAAGAAAATATTGAAAATTCTGTAACCAACAGTAGGACATAATATAGGTCCCTGGTACCCACTGAGAGACATGTACTTTATTTTTCTATGCTGGCAATGTCAAGGGTTTCACATTTTAAGAGTTGCCTTCTACTGAGGTGTCATTAAGTACTGGAGAATATGTTAATTAATTTGCCATTTCTCCAGGTTAGGATTTTCTTTTATTGTAAGAAAGCAAAATATGCTAAAAAAATTTCACTCACATAGCCTGTCCTCATCGGTCACTTAATGAACCTTACTCTTGTTTCTTCCAGTAATTCTGGAGTTGTTGAATAGCCTGAAACTGAGCCGAAGCTCTCCTTTGTTCATAATACTTGCAGTATATTTGAAATAAAGCAGGAAACATTTGACATTGGTCTGGCCGGCTGACTTTAATTCTTTTGTGTCCTATTTTAATACATTGATCTAAACGTTGGTTTGATTTGGTTTTAATTCTGAAGTTGCAGAAATTGCCTGACCCCTTGCACAGCACTTTTTCTTCTACTGAAGCATCAATCCCAATGAGATCTGCCTCCCATGATATAAAACTCAATATTTGGAATCAGATGCACCTTTGGGCAGGGGATATATTTAAATTTGAGCTCACCTCCTCTAATACTGCAATCCTGTAAATAAAGCCATTTCAAGTTTCATTGTCCTTGCCCAACAGATTTTCCCTTTACAAGGCCTGTCGAGCTTGTGCTGAAAAGTAAGTCCCAGTATCATTTCCTCCAAATCGCCATTCGGAGCGTTTGGGTTTGTTAAATGGTGTGCCCAAGTCAGTAAGAAATTCAAAGTCTCCCAGGCACCTAAGCCAAGAGAGCAGCTAAATGTAAGGTCACGTTCAAAGTCAGATCGTCGCCTCATGAATCCTGATCACCCTCTGAACAAGTGAAAAAGAAAGACTGAGAGGAGAGCGAGCGTGTTTCAGGGAGAGAGGGAAGGAGCAAGCCAGCAAGCAGCAAGCATAAGGTCTGAATCAAAGGGAGAGACCAGGATGACGAAGAGCCAAGGGTTGGGGAAATGGGGGTGCCTCTTCACCCCTGGAGCTGAGCTGCTAATTTTCTTCTCTTTTAACCCTTCTGTCTACCAGAGAAAGAAAGGAGAAAGATGTGAAGTGTGGAGAGAGTGACAGAACGCTCACCAAACAAAACCTCACAATTATTAGTAATTGAATATTTCATATTTTGAGTCATTCAAGCTCTGTGAGCCCCAAATAGCACTTTTAAGTATTCAATTTTTTTCTCCATTGACTTTAATTAAGCTTGCCCCAGGCTGGCAATCCTGATGAACGTGGAAAAGGTTTTTTATAAAGGAGTAAGCTTTCTACCAGTGCAGATTTTTTTTTCTTCCTGAAATCATCCAGCTGTTATTTAAACTCAAACTCTTATTATGTCATCAGGTACAATCTTAGAAATATAAAATACAGATATATTAAACTGCTGCACCATAAATATTTTCCACTTGGTGACTGTGAAAATTACCATATTATTTCCTGATTCAGATATGCCCGATGAAACCTAGTATTAGTGATAAGTGACTGTACGTATAGTAACTTCTGCGTAGGGACTGCCATCAAATGCTTTAATGATAGGATTCACGTACATACCTGCATTAATGCACCCAGTCTCACATTTTCTGCCTCTCTGTCATTTAACCAATACTACAGCCTTAACAGCAAAATGTCCAAAACGACCATAGGGTAAGACCATTTAGAAGCAACTTTTCCCTATTATTAGTGACACTCTTTTGCTGGCATACAGTGAATTTATTGTCCCCTCAAATTGTTGAACTCACCAACTAAACTGCTCTTGATGGCAACGCATTGGTGTCACACAAGCCATACAAATCCATGTTGACTGCATTTATCCCCCTCTCTGTCACCGAAGTACAACCGGTTTGGTAACTATGGTCTTTTCCCTGAGATGTTAGATATTCTGGTGTTAAAACATGGCCTTTTCTTAGAGCACATAGGAGTCTTATAGGAGCAGTGACACAGATATATTGAGAAAGTACTTTCTTCATGTCAGTGAGTTGGATTTACTGTCTGGATACTCTTAATATTATTTGCTGTAACTGTTGACTTCTGTCTAGCTATACTGATTTATACTGGCGGTGAGTTAAGATTTAAAAAGCATGGTGATCTGGAGTGCTAATGAAACTACAATTATGACAGTGAGACATCAAGGGGGAAATAATCCCTGCAGTCATGCAAAGCCCAGTGCAGAGACCAAGGGCAGGCTGTCATACAGTTGCTGAGACAGTGCCAAGCCCCATGCTTGTTAAGTGAATAGATGGACTGTCTTTGGGGCTCCTAGAAACCCCAAGGTCCCCATGAGATCAACAGTAGTGATGTTGAGGTATATGTTAGAAACCAAGTCTTTGGATGCTTGAGAAATTCCAGGGGCAGTGCAATATGCTGAGGGCTTCAAAGGTGGTGGTGGTTCTGATGGCCGTTCTGTAATGGGCTCTCCAGGTAAGCCTCAGCATTTTGCAGCACAGAAGGCTTGCTGTGAAGAACTGATTTCCCTCACAGCCTCCAAAATTATTCTTGTTTTACCTAGTTTTACGTTGAGGTAGCTCCCATAGTACCACAGCAAACAAAACAATACTCTAACCTCCTCCTGAGATGCTTGAGCATTACATTAAAGCTAATCTGAGTAACTCTGTCCCTCTACTTTTTCCTCTCTCAGTCCATCTGCTGCAAACTTTCAGCTTTTTCCAGTTAAATGACACGCCATGTCAGCAACCAGTTCCTCTGGAGATCAACCGCAAACCAAACTCACTTCATTTGTGACCATGTTGAATAGCTTCCTTGTGGGCTGTAGATGTTTTTTAGCCCTGTATTTGCAAAACTGGACTTGCCTTTGCTATCTTTCAGCGAAACTCTTCTGGCCAGATTTATGCCTGACTACGTCTAGGCACTAACCCAAAAGGGGAAATGCATTTTTGCACATAACCTAGCAGGACTATCTACGACAGTGCTGCTCACTAAGAGCATCCTGATTCACTGACTCCTCCAGCAATTACCAAAGATTTTGCAGCCAGAGCTTTGTCACGGTGGGCCAGGCAATGAGTGATAGGGCACTGGGCTTCTGAAATGGGGGCTACATAGGCTGATCTAGCCAAAATGGCTTTGTGTACAACCTTACATGAGTGCTTCTCGGGCTCATGTGGGAGTAATCAGGGTACAGAGGCTGTGCAGGGGACTTCTGCTACAAATACAGGTTGGTGCTGATGCTGCGTTAGTAGGAACCGGTATCATTAGTAGTCGAATGCAGAATCAACTTTGAGTGCATGGCTGTGCAGCTTACCCGTATGAACTAAATTTCATCTGTACACCAATCTCAGCTGGTATCTATAATGTAGTTAATGCTAATTAATTTTTGTAGCAGGGAAAGTGGTCACACCCAGCCCGATTTTGGGCTGCCTTGTTTTGTGGTTGTCTGTGTAAGTCTGTGGGTGTTTTGCTCAGACGCAGAGTCCTTGAGCATGAAGTGCTAAAGGTGACTATGAAAAGTGAATATGAAAGTCTCGCCTACCATATCTTTCTGAATATTTTTTTCAGACTTTATTCATGGCAATGGGGCTAGTTTCTTCCCCGCAGCTAAAATAGGAGTGGGTGATCACCTAACCCTTCTTATCTCTTTTCTGAAGCATTCAGGAGCCTGAATCCTCAGTTGGTTTGGTTTTTTTTTGCCAGCCTGTAAACTTTTAAGGTTGAGCAGCATAGTCAGCAGCAACACAACTCATCTGCTGTATAGTAGGGGGGAGGCCACCATAAGGGTCTGAATTTCTGTTGAGCAAGCAGAATTTAAATGGCCCTGCCCAGGCTGCAGACAAAAATAGATACAAATACATTCAGTGTAAGAAAAGGTGGGTTTTTTTGCTGTTGCCCCTGTGCTAGTTTTGGAATATTTGGGGTTACCCACACTTACAGATCTCATCATACCAAAATTATCAAATACGGAATTATTTGACTATTTTCTGTGTCAAAAGGACAATGTATTAAAAACAAGTCACAGACAATTCTTTTCCTGTAAAGGTTAGGGATTCTCAATGTACATTCAGAGCCATACACACAAGTGCAAATAAGTCAACTACCACAGCTATTTAATCAGGAGTGTTTGTTGATTTGAGCAGAGCCCCTATGCTGTGAAATGAAAAAAGAAAACCAAATTTTCTTGAGCAATCTTGCTGTTCCTGCTTCAGGTGCTAGGCCATTTCACTAAAGCAGCTCAGACGAGAATGTCATTAGTTCTTAAGCCCCAGGTGAATTTGCCACTGTTCCACATGATTAAGCCAGATAATTGTGTGTTGATAGCGAATGTGGTTGGTGAAATACAATTTCTGGGACCTTCCTAAACAAACACAATGTAGAAGTGAGTCAAAGTGCTGTCATTTCAGTCCTTTGTCACAGGCTTTGCACTTGCAGACATCTCTGGTGAGGACTGGCGAATAATTCTGTGGCGTGTCACTGTGCTCTTAAAGGTGACCCGGCTCAGAAAGTGGATCATACATCTTTTGGCATGTAGTTTAGGGGAGAAGGGAGAAAAAGGCCTAGTTAATGTGCCCGTGAAAAATGCAGACTTCTAACATTAGCCCGTTTTAAACTACGCATGCCGGAGATTTCTTTGTCTTCAAGGAACTTTACAATTCCAGACAGTACTTTCAGAAGTGATTAAAATGCCACAAGTAATGTGCAATTATATATCCTGAGAAGCAAGTCACTGAAAACTTTTCAAGAGCTATTTTAAACAGGGTTTCTCTATCAGGGCAATGCAGACCCAGTAAGCGGACTGCTGGGACCGTATCCTGTCTGCTGACTTTCTCTGTGACCTTGAGTGGGTAACTAAAGATTTGATTTTTGATCCTGATCAGAGGCAGGACCCTAGATCTAAATTTTTTTTAGACTATAGGTAGATATTCAATGGCAGTGATAGCTTCAGCAGGCATGGTACTGCCCTTCTGTTCTCTTAGCCACTTGTTTCTACCCTGGTGCTGTACTGGCATAAACATGTATTTGGGGAGAGAAAGGTATTTTTTCAGCATATTCATTCTCTGATCCTGTCTACCACATGGCTCACCAACATTTGTGCTGGACCAGATCAAGATGTAGAGCCGGGAGCAAACAAACATGTTTAGGACCTTGGAAAGGGAGAAGGGGAAAGCAAGGGGGTTGATTATGTGGGCACTGCTGCCAAAACCCAGTTGTGATTGTCCTCGTAAAAAAGAGCTGCTAATACTCAGGATGGCATTGTGGGCATTATATATTGTAGTGGCATCCTCTGAGATCTTTTGATGAAAGTCACAGTGGAAATGGAGGGTATTAGTGGACTGATTCTAGTCACTTAATGCTGGTCATGAGATGCACGAAGTGATTAATCCTTAATGAAGGAATCCATTTTTACAAAAGCAAACAAGCAGAAAGGCAGGGACAAAAGAGAAGCTGATTTTCCTTATTTACCTACAATACACCTTCTGTATCTGGCAGTGCCAGGAAAATCTGTCCTTTGATTTTTAAGTTGCATTTTTTTTTCCTAGTTACCATGTTTATTGGAAGCTGGGAAAGGTGGGATCGTTTCTGGGACAAAGCAGTGCCTGCAAAACACACAGTAAGTGTGTGTTTATCCTGGAGAAGCATGCTATGAGTCCACCAGGCTTTAAAACAAATGTCAAGTTAAAACATGTGTGTGCACACGCATGTACGTGTGTGTGTGTGTGTACACGCACACTTGTGCCCGTATCTCACCTACAAAGCTGTGTTTGTCAACCAAAAGAAGGAGAATATCGGCAGGCACGGAATGGACTGGAGGTGCAGGGAAAGAAGAATGCTCCTTACCTGTTTGAGTACTTTAGAAATATTTATCAGATTATAATTTTAACTGTCTCATTTAATTCAATAATCAGGCATATATTATGTACAATCAGTGTCCTGTAGCATTATCTGGCAGTCCTTGTGCTGGACGAGGAAAGGAGTTTTGTCTCGTGATTTATGATGCCACTAGATGTTGGTTGTTTATCTGTGCAAGCTAAACATTTCCAGTGTGCATTCTTCATTCCTCTGTCTGTCTTGCCCGTCCCTTTTCCTGCAGACTCACTTTCTTAAATCATGCTGATCATGTATCTCCCAAGACACTGAAGGAGGATTCCCTCGAAAGACCATTTCAACTTTATTTCATGGCCTGGCTGGGGTCTCTGGGTAGTATGACTACTGTTTTATCTTCTGAAAGCATTTTTCACCAAAAGCCAAAGCATTGACTGAGAAAACTGTTCTCACCTGCCTTCTGGGTAGTTAATTAATATTCAAAGGTGAGTGAAGAAGCCAGAACGTGTGTACCTTCAGCGAGCAGGTATGGCTTTATCTAGAGTAAGACAAACTGATTACGTTGACAGTACGGCAAGCTGGCTTAAAGCATGTGCTTTCAATTAATTTTAATTAGATTCCAGTAAAAGGAAATTTTAATTCTGATGGCCGTCGCAGGTCTGAATCACAGAGAAGTAATGGAAACTTTGTTCTTCGTATGTTTAACTATGTTGCCTGATTCAGAGCAAATGACATTTGGGGGAAAACATTATTGTATAGGTTTCTTTCAGCGAGGGTGCTCAGAACTGCCACAGGGACTGATAAGCCCTATAAAACATAGACAAACTATATTGTGCAGCAATCTGACTATATGTTTAATTAACTTAGGGGGGGAAAAAAGAGAAAAAGACATGTTAGTTTTTACTGTCATCTAAACCGTGATCATCCCCCCTGCCGAGGAAAAAAAAAAATCTTGCTAACACCAAGTCTTTTTAAAGACAGCTTTTTGGTTGGTAAGAGTTTGGAGTGTAAGTATAGTCATCAGTGTCAAAAACCAAATAATTTTCTGATTCTTCACAAATTACTACCAATAATATCTGTTTTTCAAAGGAACAAGACAGCTGTGGATCCAAATGGCCAGAGCAGAGTCATTAAAGCAACTCCAAACAATATTAAAAAAAAAAGGGGGGGGGGGAAATCCATTGTCTACACTCCTGTCAGAACTGCCCTAATAGCATCACAATGTGCATTTTAGAAAAAGCAGAGGCAGTTTTTAACAATTTCAAATGATTGTGTGAAAATAGCCTTGATCTCTCCTTAAACTGCTAAATCTTTCTAATGCTTCTCAAAAAAAAAAAAAGGCTCCAAATGGGTTTAAACAGCTTTGATGAATGTGAAACTTATCTCTCTGCTTGTAATATTTCCAGAAATAGTGCTATTAAGTTGATTTGTGCATGGACACAAATCATTAGCAAATTGGACCCTTTATGTTAAAAAGGTTTTAGTCAGTGTTTAACTCTTAGAGTGAAAACCATGTTCTAAACAGGCTTTTAGAGTATAAACCTTGAGTTCTATAAAATGAGGCATTGATCTCTCTTACCCTTAATATTCAGTGTCACGGGCATTGCGTGTCAGAAACTATGTTGGTCACTGACACGAACTTGCCTTTTGCTTATGCCTGAAGGCAGTTAGCATGCGCGGGCTGAATGGTCTTCTGACACCTCCTGTGGCAGAGAGGATTTTTCCGTCTATCGCTGACAGTCTTTTCTGCTTATTGGAGATGATCGTATTCCTTGAATTCACATGGGAACCAACCATAGGACCATCCACAGCTACGGTACACAACCCCACAGATCCGGTCCCCAGACACAATTCAGAGCAGCCATCAACTGCCCTTCCCTCTTGCCTTTATTTTCGTGAGACAGTTTTAACTTTGGGCACTCAGAAACTTAGTTTTCCCCTTCTGTGCCTCTTTTTGAATTCCCAGAAGACAGGCTATTTCAATGCCCACCCGTATCTAGGGACCAGGGAATAACACAGTCCACAGCTGCCATGTCATTCTTTTTTATTCCTGTTTAATTACTCAGTGCTTTTCTTTTTTTTTGTCTGTTAAAGAAAAACAATCATTTGGCTTTCATAATATTTCAACAGTGTTCCATACTGAAGGCTAATGTCACAGTTTCTTGAATATAAACTAAATGAGCTAGAGCCACAGACCTAGTCCGCTACCCTTTTGTCTAACAGATTCAGACAGATGGTATCAACCAGTTGGAACACTCTTAGTTATAAGCCATTAAGATGAGCAGCGGGTCAGAGCCTTAAAAAATAGGTAAGTACGTATTTGCTTATAAAATGAGTTTCTAACTACTGAACAGTATAATTTAGTAAAATGGAGGCAAACCAATTTCTGTTATGAAACTGTTGGAATACCAATTTCTGACTCTGGTGATCAGAACTATTCTCATTTTCAGTTAGCTTTATTGTAACAGTGAGTGAATTAGCAGAGAATGCCTTCCTTTCATTTACAGTAGGATATTCTTCAGACATCTGAGTAACTGGAGTTCAATTTTTAAGAGCATACTCCAAAACTTCCACAGATTTCAAGAGGTTTTGATTGCGCCTTTAAATGCCCATCCCTACTGCAGGTTTTCTTGGGTTTGAGTGAAAAGCAGAAAGAAGAGACTCTTACAAGCAAAAAGCAATTTTGTTAAGCTATACTTTCCTCTAGATCTATATTATTTTAATTCAAGCTCTTCAGGACAAAGACTATCTTTTCTTATCTGTCTGCACTGTGTATACAAATAACGAAGTCCTGTGCTTGACTGGGTCTCCAGCGTCTGTTATAAAGCAAATAATGAATCCTACTTGTTTTAGATTTCTAACACATTTTGACTTTCTTGTTCTTGCCTTTTAAACTGCAGGACCCTTGAGGCAAGGGCTGACTTTATTTATGACAGATAACATGATGTATGCTGTTGGAGGTTAATTATAAAAAGAAACCCGAAATGTAACAAACCCCACTGTAGTAAGGAGACAATTCTAAGGAAAATTTTGTGACAGTTTTAAATGCTGTATGGTATTATCAGTATTAACAGCTTTATTAGAGCCTTGTATTAACAAGTCTTAGTACAGTATATTAGTAGCAGCTGGCTCTGCATTAATTATCTACTAGTTTAAATGTGACAGCAAGATGTATTTATAGTGGTCAGAAAACTTGTCATTATCTTAGCTAACTTTATCTCAGTAAAATAACTCAAAATATTCTAAACTAGAATGATAAAGCGGCACAGGTCATCAGTATAACTACTCAGTGATGTATACTATTTTACCCCAATGAAGTCCAGAGTATCTTTAAGAATGACCACTCTACAGATACATACCATTCAGTATAACATTGTACAATTACATCTCCAACCTTTAGAGATCTGGAAAAGTGTCTTGCTTGGGATTGGATCAACACAATTCAAACCCCTTCAGCTTGTTGAACTAAACTAAATATTTTGTTTCAGATCTGTTCAACATTTATCTGTGTTGCCCTGCAGTGTCGTTGTGCCTAATGTCCCGGTGACCAAGATCCTTACAGAAACATCTCCTCAGTGGATTGCATTTCACAAGATGCAGCTGGATGTCTTACTTGGGCTGAACCTGGGGATTCATATGATAGGTGATGTACCTTGTGGCACACTCAGAAAATCTGTACCTAGTGAAAAGTTAATAATGCAAGGCATCTGAACTCCAGCTCTTGTGAGGTATCAAGATCATTTCAGGGAGACTTACACTGGTATTGAGATGAGCTAAAATGAAGTGCTTTGGTTTCATTCAAAAAATGTTATTCAGTATTGCAGTTTTGTAATATTCAGCATTTCCTTTAGATCAGAAATACTAAAGTGGCATGTTTTGACATTTCTGAACTTTGTGATTTTCAGAAGTTTCAGTAGTCAATGTTTGACTTTCTGTTCCAAATTGGGATAAAAGCAAATACGAAGACAGTGAAATTTTCAGTGGGACTGAAAACACATGTTCTTTCAGCCCTAGCTGTATCCTCGTTCCACATAAAAAGAGTTTCAGATATTTGCCAGGGATGCTGAATTTTGACTAGTTTCACTTTATTTCCTGACAATATAAAACAGTGGGGTTGCAACATTTGTATAACTGTAATAGGTGACTTTGTTTATTAGCTGGCCTTCTCAGAAGTGGAAATTTAAGCGTGAGAAAATGAAAATTCAGCATATGTTTGAGTTTTTCTGGAGGTGTATAAACTCGAGCCTTTCTTCTTGCAATGATTCTGTCTCATTTTCCCCAGGGGATTCAGTGTTTCTGCCTGATGTGTCCCCATCTCTGCATGCTCCTTAAGCAGAAAAAAAGGGATTGGAAGCTGACACTTCTGTTGGGAATACCTGTGCCGTGTGGGGATATACCAGCTCCAGGCCTCTTTCTTGATAACATCCTTGGGAAAGTTTCAGGCACAGGGATTCCTGCAGAGACTCAGGCAACTGAAAATCCCTTTCTGATAAATCTTTAGGATCTCTGTCGTGCTCAGGTGAAGTGTATAATCTGGTATTGAGTGTCTTCTACCATTATGGAAACACGTATAGTGGGAAAGAGTGGAGGTTAAATGTCTGTACTCTGTCTTAAGTCAACAGCAAAGGAAATTAACCCATTGCAGCCTCTCTATCTGGTATGTCCCATCCATGTATACAAAGAAGCATGTTTGCAAACAGTCAAGGTGTTATGAGAATGAACTTCTTCCCATGCTTGCTCAGGAGGCTGGAAAGTTTATCTTGCTCCTGTACAAAGGGTGAGTACAATGCATTTGATTCCAGTGAGCTGTTATCTGTAACATCTTCCATATCCTGACACCATGACACTGAAAAACAGTATCACCTCTCTAACAACCCCCACCCCATCCATAAGATCGCAAGATACTCTACGTTATTCTTCATCTCACACGCAGTACAGAGTCTCAGAGCGCCAAGGGACGTACAACAACGTGTGGCGTTTCGCAGCGTGCTGCAGACACCCGTGTGATTTGCTGCTCAAACACCTCGCTTCCCTCTGGGGCTTCGCTATTTGGGAACAATTCAGACACCACTGCAGCAGGCAGGGGGAATTCTGCCCTCCAACGGGGATGCTCCCTCACCCGTCTCGGTATTTGTCACATTTTAGTCATCTCTCCAGCATGACAGGTAGACTTCCTATGTACAGACAGTTCTCAAGCTGCACAGTCCAAGGGATAAGCCAGCTAAAGGAAAATACGGAGCATACAGAAATGAGGCTGCTCAGACAATGAGATGCCTTTATCTCTGAAAGGCTGGAAGGCTGATTCCCAAGGAGAACAGGGGCAGCTTCAAACTGCTTTGGGCTGTGTTGGTCCTGAAGTGAGCAGCGTGCTTTCTGTATCACTCACCTTGTACCTCTGTGGTGAAGCTGAGGATGCTGGGGGAAAGCCCTGCAATGCAGACGGCACATCTGTGCATAGATGAGAATGTACTTTAGTCACCCAGTGCTTTTTGTGTTGGTTTTTTTTTGTTTGGGGTTGGTTTTTTGCGTTTTTTTTGGTGGGGTTTTTTTTTTGGTTTTGGGGGTTTTTTTGTTTTTTTTAGTACACATATATATTCAGGACCAATGCTCGCAGATTAAAAAAAGAGTCTAACCAACTCAGGGAACAGTCAGCTGTGTTCCCAGCTGCCCTGGGTGGGAGCTTCCCACACAAGCTATCCCACACGCGCCTCTCCTAAATCTGTGTTCAGCAAAAAGTGCTGGTGGCCTGAACACCTTAACGAGTCTTGTTGGCGATAGATTGGGCTGCTGTGATCCTCGTAGCACACACCTCACATTTCCCATAAACCAGGTGCTAAATCTGTGCTAATGCCATGTCCTCCTTGCAGCAGTTGAACATGCAACCATTGCAGTTGTGGAAATTCCCCCGCTCTGACCCCTCCTGTAGGACCTGAGCCGCTTGCTTTGCTCTGTGAATACCTGAGAGGTTCACCACACAAGCCTGTGGCATGCGGCTTTTGCAGGCTGCCTGTTTTTATTTTATTTTATATTATTTTGTTTGGATTTTAAGTATCAGAAGGGCTCTCCCTGGGTGTAGAGCACAGGTCTAGCCAAACCTCAGTCTTGTTTGGAAAGTAGTTTTTAATACCCATCTGGAGTGTGGGTGAAGGTGAAAGTTGTCAGGCTGTGAAAAATGGAATTGGTGTTGGCTGACCTGAAATAGGCCGTAAAGTTCTATTCCTCACAAAGGCAAGATATATTATTGCTATAACGCCATTATTCCGCTCCATCACTTTTAAACCTTGTTCCCATTATCTACAAGTTAAATATAACCCTATGTAAAAACAGGAAGGACAGCGCTAAGTTGTCCAGCTTAACAGCACACACTTAAAACATAATAGAGCACTTGTTACTGTATTTTATGGAACGGAAACTCCAAATGTAAAGATGTATTAAGGAAATATCTCAAAGTTATTAGGGAAGGATATTTACAATTACAGATTGCTTTATATTATGCTTTTATGAACATCTCAGGAAATGAAATAGCCCTCAGCTGTAGCGAGTGAAGAGGGAGGTAATTTTCCTTAATACGGGTGATAAAATTAATCTGATTGAAATCGCTAGCGATTATTTCGCAGAATACTGAGTGGCAGTACAATCACTTACACTCTTTTATATTTTTTTAGTCAAAGCTCGTGTAGATGAAAGCTAATTACAAAGTAGTGATGTGAAGCGCTAAGGAAATAGTTTGTATAGCATAGAACAGGCACAGCTAATTGGGGTTTGTGATTACACAGATTGTTGTTAGGGAGAATTAACTACCAGCAGTCTCTCCTGCAAAGCTTCTCATCAAGGGAAAGTAAAAATAGACACTGGATCTGTTATTTATCTAATTATGCTATGAATATTTTCACAAGCATGTTACACACTCTCAAATGGTTTGTTGTTCAAAAACTTTCAGTCTCATGTTGCTTCTGATCAAAGTATCAATATGAAGTTTCTGACATTTGGTTTTTTTCACTTAATATTACACACCCAGTCCTTCCACTCCACGAAACTATGCCTGGGAACTGAATGCTACGAATTTAGGCATCTATACATAATGCTGTGGCAGTGGGAATGCATCAAAATGATTATTAGAAAGGTGACTAGACAGAGAAGACTGCAGAGAGTGACCAAAGTAAGAAAAGCCAAGAGAGGCCTGAAATAGCATTGAGAAATCTTTTGTTGGCTATTATTGTTCAAATTGTTGTACAAACCTACCAACAACTAAAACCTTGTGAATATGCAAAAAGGCAGGCCTTTGTTTTACACTGCTCTATACAGAAAGGGAAGGGGTGGAGGGAGGAGATGTTCCATATGGAGACCCTGATCTTGTAAACTAATCTGCATGGGAGACTCCTTATGCTGCATGGAGCCTCACTGAAATCATTAGGACTCTGTATGGTGCAGTGTGTAATCAGGCTGATAATAGATGCTCATTGAATTTGTTACATGTTTTGCTTTGCTTTGTTACTGCCTTTTACTTGCTGACCTGGAGCAGCTCGCTGAGATTGAAAACTGTCATGTGTTAAAGTTTCAGAGAAATCCGTAAGAGCTAATACAGAAAGCCGCTTAGAGTCCTAATTTCTGGTGGATTATTGAATTAATGGATATTACTTAATAACAGATTCAGCAAACTTTGGTCATCACCAGAGTAGCTGCGAGTATTTTGGAGGAAGGCCCCTGAAGATCTTACTGCTGGGTTGTAAAACTATGTATTAGTAGTCCTAGCATAAATGTTTGTCAGTCTCCATAGAAGTTCTCAGGGAAAGGGAAAGCAATCATGAAATGCTTAGGCAGTGGCATTCAAACAAATTGGCAAGCATTAATATCACTGCTGAAAGGAGCACCACACCTTCCTGGGAGCATTGCTTCCTGGAATTGCTGCCTCTTGGTGGAAAACTCAAAGACTCCTGTCTCCGTGTATATAACATCTCCCTGTACCATCCCTCAAGAAGTACTTGAATAACACCCAGCTGCATTCTATGCATGGGCTGGCTGCTCAGTATTTGTAAGACATCTTAGGAGAAAACTGCAGCACAGAAGTATTTTTCATCTGCGTAATCTCAATTTTCTGTATTATACAGAATGTACAGTTTTTCAGACTCAGTTTAGAAGTCTGAAGATGAATGGGTAATTCATAGCAGTTTAATAATTCATACAGAAAATAAAAGCAAAAGGTGTCAGAAGCAGCTTCTGACTTTGGGTGGTCAGTATGAGACACTTGGTTTGGGGTTTGCTTTGTAAAAATTCTGAGTTCCCACAATCTCCACTTCGAGTTAAAATTGAAATGCCCCAAGTCAGAGGACCATTTTAGCATAAGCTCATATGCTTTTATTTTGCTCTCCTTTTTTCTTCTATTTTTTCTGAAAAATCCTCAGGCAACAGCTTGCTAAACTGTGAGTTGTCCTATAATCCAGCAGTTTCCAAACTTCTTTGAACTAACAGCACTGAAAACTTCTGTCAGTGCTCCAAAAATCAGTCCTGCAGTGGAAATTGCCCTGTACCCAGAGGTACTTCTAGCTGGCTGGATGTCATGGTGGGAGACAGAGCCTATATCTTACCACAGGCCCCAGGGATGGGCTATAACCAAGGCTCCTGGGGGTTTAGGACCAGGTGATTTGGGACCATCCATGCACCAGCCCTCACTGACAAGTCTCACCCTCACCACAGCCTTACTGACTGTGCTTCTGTGGAGCACAGTGGGAAAATCCCAGGACAGGTGATTTATACCACCTCCCTGAAAATAAACCCAGAACATTTGAGATGTAGCAAAAGTTACTAACCACCAATACAAAAAATAGTATTCCATATTCACAGAAAACAATGAATCTATCAAAATTATTGAGATAGGAAAGTGCTGTTATACCTTTAAATAAAAAAGTTTAACAAGAGAATGTATATACAGAACCAGAGTAAAATTTTTCCAGAGAGGCTTTTTGCTCTGGATGGTCAATTTAAGACAAGCTGGGTCTGATTTGAGAATGTACTGAATTCCTGCAGCTTTCACAGACTTCACACTGAGATGCCCCAAAATCAAAGCAATAAATACAGCATTAAATGCCTGTAATAGGGCTGGTTCCCCAGCCCTCCCGCTTCCCCACCCCTTTTGAAGACCAGGACCATGGTCCCAGTGGAAACCCCTTGAGAGGAAGGCTGGATACCCATACTTTGTAATTTGCACCCTCCCCTTAAGACCAGGCTATGGCTTCCCTTTGGGTTCCCTACCTGGGTTCACGTTCTCACAGGGATGAAGTGTAAGCTATGTGTGACAGCCTTAGTAGACCACATCTACATATAGTACTGCTGGGGACCATAGCATACAGCTCCTGTGCCTAAAAAAACCCACATAAAGCAAGGGTTTCATTATCATTTTAATTAAAGCCACCTTCTCATGGAAAATCCCTGCAATCACAAACATCAGGCAGGTGAAGAGGAGCCTCAGCTGTGTCACCCAGTACTAGGGGGAAAACTTAGCAGAGACTTGCAGCTGGTCACTTTTTCTGTTCCTATGGTACTGCCAACTGTACTGAGGGCACTCTGCTGAGCTACAGGTATTATTTCCCAGACGTGGTATCTGCCTGCAGTGTAAGGAGTTGGCATTTTACAGTCCTCTGCAAGAGGGGAAGGTATTATAGAAAAAGAAACCTTATGCACCGGTTGGTTTAATTTACATTTGGAAAAGTATCAAGAACAGAGTTACAGCAGACAAAACTGCTCATAGTAGGCATAATATAAAAGGCTCTCATTTTTCATGGTAGTACACAAAGGACATAGTGGATCAGACAAGTTGTCCACCTCCTTCAGTAAACTGTTTATAAAATTGGATAGCTTCAGACGAGCATGCCAGAAACTCTGCAGTAGGTTGTTACAGAAACAACGTGCCCACAGGGAAAATTTCCTCCTAATCCACAGACTGTTTTATGCCCTGAAGCATATGAATTTACATCCTTTCCCCAAAGTCTTGGAATCTTTTTTGTTTGTTTGTGTTTCTGCTCTTTACTACAATAACTGTGGATATTTTGCTTATTGCCCATAGAAGTTCAGTATATGCAGTATTACAATGTTGTGTCACACACTTGTACATAAGTATTTGCTAATTATTTTATCCAGAAAATGAGAACAGGTATAATGTAAAATTATATATTTGTTCATACTGTTATTAATGGTCTGACACTAGCAACACACTGTATTCAATACATATGAGAAGTTTCGCTGCCATTCTGTACGAGCAGAAGATAAAGATTATATTATATGTGTGTATGCAAATGATGAAGGGTCTGAACCTGTGCTAAGTAATTTCCCTGTGCTCCTCTACTTTGTCCACTTCAAGTGACAGCCACTGAAAATTAAATGGTTTTCAATAAAAATTCTGTAACCTGAAATGAATCCCTACAGGGTAATTAGAGTATCTTGCACATAAAAAGTAATCATGTCTCCTACACTCATGAAGAATCCTCCATAGCTGATCGGCATCCCTGGAGTGCCGGTCAAGCCACGTCTTTAATGCCCATGAGATGTAACACTCAGCTGAGAGGTGTCGCCGTGTCACACAGCTCAGGGACATATCCTTCCTCAAGCACACAGTTTGGTTTGCTGCTCTGCGCAAATGGTGCTGTACTCCTGTTCTCCACTGTGCCTCCTGCTTTTCTGTCCTGGGAGTCCACCCTCCCCAACAGCACTTGGTCTGGGACAAAGTGCGCTTTCCCCTGTTTGACACCTACATTAAAAGTTCTGTCGTCACTAAGGGTCTTAGGATTCATTTGGTGGAGACGGATTTTGTTCCAGCCAACTCAAGTCCTAAATATTGCAAGACCTACTTAAAGCTACAACTTACACGTTAGCTTTTGGGAAAACGTAAGCCTCATTGCCAGGCCTCAGATCTGGCAGAAAATTGGGCATTCCTTCTCCAAAAGCCACATGTTCATAAAAATACTACATGGAGCCTGTATCAGGATATCCTAATTCTCAGGACCACTTGTACCTTGGGCTCAAACCTGTCCCACCACAGTCATGGGACTTTCAGCTCAGAGCATGAGCCAGGCAAATGAAAGTCTTCCCTCAGTCTGCATTGCAGAAATGACCCAGATGAAACAGAGAAAAAACACAGTAAAAAATAACTTTAACTTTGCATTTTTAAAGAAACTCCTTCCTATCAAGTAACGGGCCAGAACTCAGTAAATCTAATGAACTGTGATATTGATATTGTCATTATTCCTGTGTATTACATAGACACCTAATTAGGAGCACCTTTGCAATATAGTAAAGACATTCCCAGAGACTTACAATCCACAAAGGACATACATGAAGAATAAAGGAGAGAAAAAAAATATTAACTCATTGATTTTAAGATGACAAACTGAGGCAGAGGACTGAAAAAACTGGTTTTTGAGCCATTGACTTGGGGACTCAGTTTTCACACCCAGTGATACACACAGACCTCAACATTGGGTACAAACCCTGAAGAGGATCATTGCTTTGATTTGCCTTCATGTGCACTTCAGGATCAACATTTCTCAGACACTGTTCAATACGGATAATTGGGGAATGATTTTCCTGTCCTATGTGAAGTTCTCAGTGGTTCAGCTTTGCATGAAGGTGACTGTGAGATCAGCTGAAATTTTTTGTGAAAATCAGGAAAACAAAGCCCCAGAGTCACTGCTCAGTCATTTGTCAGGCATGTAAGAGGTGGGGGTTTCTACCAAATCAGGCCTAAAGGGACTGTTAGTCCTGAAGGGACTAACACATATGGGTGGGATTCATTCCTCTTCACCAGTCAGAAAAAATTCCTCAGTGCAGAGAGACACGTACCTCTGGAGACCAGTTTACCCCATCCGAAGGGAAACACGTAATCACCCTCTGGAATAGCTTATCTTGACCTCATGTATTTTAGGTGCCTACAGATAAGTTTGGAGGATTCCACCCTTGCCCAGCGCACCCCAGGTGACCGACAATTTAGCAGTTGCTTTGTAGTGATTCCCTTCTAGTCATCTCTACTGGAGCTACTCCGGTTTGTGCAGATGGGGAGGGGCCTTTGGCATGGAGAGATTGACAAGGGCAGGACCTAGGACACCTCAGAAACCTTGGTCTAAATCTTTGTTTCATCTCAAACATGACAGGGACTGGTCAATTTTACCTGATGAGAGTGCTCTTACCAATATGGTTTTCTATATTTTTTCCTCCAGTTCAGATTTAAAATAAAACCTCAGTAGAGATCCCGATTACATTTCGTCATGTAAGTTTTGTCACCACTTATCCTCTTGAGCAAAACATTCTTGACTGCTATATAACTTTGACGTATTTCCCCTTTGGTGCTCCTGACAGTCTTCTGGGACAGCCCCCTAAATAAATCCAGCAAGACCCTCTCCACGGGACATGTGTCTAGGTCTAGCGTTGAGTGAATCAGCAGGCTGGTGCTCAGAGCTTCCTAAATGCACGCGTTCAACTACCCAAAGCTTTCCTGCTTCATCCAAAATGTACTTACAGCTCTCCTCCCTCTGAGCAAAATGGCTGCAATGCTGTGTTTCTGTAATGCACTTTTATTCTGTTTTGTTTTCCGTGCTGGTTGCCCTGTCCCCATACCAACCTTTCATCTGTCTAGGCTGGTTCAGGGGAACCTTCCTGTATCAAAAGACACCCGTCCCCAGGCAGGGGAGTCCAACAGTAAGAACATAAATTGTTTCCGCACATCCTGGAAGCTCGGCGGGGTTTTACTATAGGTACTTTACAGGTAGTAACTGAGCCATTATGAGCATGATAGAAATTGATGCATATACTTGGAGGATGACAGACTAAATCTTAATGTAGACCTTTTTATGATGCAAAATACTGACTCTATGAATACATGAAGCTGCAATTTATTTACACCTTTAGTTTGTTTATAAAAACCACCTTATGCATATACTTTACAGCAGTACCGCTTTTAGTCCACACATATAAATTATCTACTAACTAGCATGCACCCACAAGCTCGGTGGGATTCATGTTAGTGATGAGAAATATTACAAACTGCATCCTCTGAAGGTTTGGGTTCACAGTGAACTCGGTCCTGCAGTTTTGCCATGATGGTTCTAATACAATAAACATTGAGTAAAGAGGAAGAAAAAAAGGGAAAAAGCTGCCAGTGTCTTGTGGGAGTCTCTCTTCAATTCCTTGCCTGTGGTGCATTTTGCTTGAACATTGCTGTAGTAAGTTTTATCTACATGTTTATCTATCTGTCTACACCAGAGGATATATTGACCAGGATATTATTCCCCACCTACATCTAGCTTTGTCCTGGCTCTTAAATCTTCATTGTTACCTAGTCCCTTGACAAGCTCTACAGTGTTCAACTCCTGGGTGCCTCAGTAATACAGTACACAACAGATTTGCATATAGCTAAATCACCCCATGAAAAATTCCCTCGGTGCCCATTTTCTACTTAAACTGGTGATTAAGTACCTCTATCTACTACAATTTGAAAAGCATCAGCATGTTCCTGGGTGCCTATTTTGGCTGGTTGAAGAAGTAATTTAGTTTTCATGGGAAATGTCAAAATTTTATTGTTTTTTTCCCCTCCGATGTTCCGCATGCTGTTTTGTTTTTTCTTGAATAAAAGAGAGCAAAGCCATATATTTCAATGACATCAACAAGAATAATAAAAAAGGATAGATGGGGGAGAGGGGGGTTCCCCTTCTTTAAAAACAAAAGAAAATTAAAAAAAAAGCCCACACTGCAATTAGCAAAAGAGTGAAGTAAATCTAAGCATTTTTATTGAAAGCTAGACGACTTCTCTTTTTTTTTTAGTTATCTGTTTCTGGTTTTCTCATCAATAACCAGCACATTTGGTGGGAAATCTGTATCTTGTTAAAAATATCTTCCAAGAAAATTTTTTCAGCAGCCCAAGAGTAGATGTACATACATATACAGAGACATAGTATGAGAAATCCACTTATATAAAATGGTAAGCTTCATAGTTAAAAAATGTTGAACCATCTGAATGCTAAAGCCAAGACTGCACGTACACTCTTATTTTAATTTTCTTATGTATTTGCCTAACAGGACAGACTTAAATTCACGTATACTTTTTGAGCTTTGTACCCATTCCCTGGAACAAAGCAGCAGAAACTGTGGTAGATCCGGGCAGATGAACATTTTCTTTGCCTTGAGGGAAACAGAGTTACGGTTCACAGCTGCTCCTACCCCTCTTCCCTTTCTGGTTGATAGCACGGACAGTGTGGCTGCCCGAATGGGCAACATCAGGGCTCTGCTTCAGCTGATGGCAGCGGGCAGGTCAACCGATGTGAGAATGGATGTCTTCTGAGGTGGAGGAACTCATACCTGGCTCTGGACAGCACCATGGAAAGACATTTCCATCATATCGCCGTGCCCCATGACCTGTTTTTAAGGATAGTACAAAATAAGACCTCACTTTTTTTTTTCTTCTTTTTTTTGTGGATAGTATCGCACCTCAGATATGGGCTTTTCTGAAAACTCAGCCAACTGGCCCAAGTCTAAGCACCACCCTAACGTGTTTAGCATGCTTTTAGTACCTGAGCTAGAACTCTGCATGGGTCTAGGATCTAAGTCTATACTAAGATCCAAGTCTATACTAACGAATAAAATGACCAGGGGCTGTTTTCTGAGACCAAGTAGATGGCACACTCATGTCTGTATGACTAAATTCTCTTCTCCCTGCCTTGTCACTACGGTCACCGGGGGCCTGTCCTTGCTCCAACCTATTCCTTGAACAGTGCCTGGGAGACTACTAGTGGGCATGTGCCCAAAACCTGCCGAGGAGCATATTAGCAATTAAGCAGCATGGATAATCATAGGCCTGCTCCCAACCACTGATTAACTCAAGTAGCAGAGAGGCAGCCGTCGTGAGCCGTGCGGAGTGATGGCTGGCTCACCGGCAGCTCGTTGCTCTCTGACATAAAGCTGTGACCTGTCTTTCAGACGTTTTGCACGTTTCCAGGGCTCAGTAGAAAAAAAAAACAGGCTTATGACAGCGAATGAAAGCAAGGAATCAAGACCTGCAGTCTCATCCGTCACCCTGGTGTCTACCTCAGAATTTGAAAACTGATGGCTTTTGTCCCATGAGTTGGCCTTATTTAGGTATGGACCATTTCCAGTCAAGGGAAGTGGAACCAAAGGGACTTCTGCTTCCTTCTTTTAGGAACCAGAGGATCCAGTATATGGACTTGATCAGCAGTGCTTGTTGCAATATCAAATACTTATAGAGAAAGGTGGTCTCTCTGTTATGTGGATTCCAAAACAATTGCAGGTATTTAAGCAGTAACTCAAACTCCACTCAGGAGGCAGCAAGCAGCCAGCTTGAGACATTAACTAGCTAGTACATTCTGGACTGTTGATTTTTTTGTCAGTAGATATCCATAAAATATTTCCCATTTCCCCCCCACATTTTATGCAGCTGTACTGTCTCTTTTATTTGTCTACCACCCAATTCCCCCTAATGATTTTTGAACCAGTTGAGTTCAACCAAGTTTTTGATTCAAACAGATTCAAAAGAAGGTGATGTCTCAAAGCCAGTGAAATACTTAATATTTTCATAAATACTGGCAGCTGAGTAAAAGAGCACCTATAAACTCCTGTAAGAGTGAGACAGGTAGAGTTCACTTCGTGTATCCCATCTGGCAGCAGCTTGCAGCTGATCAGCAATGATCTACTGTCGAGGAGCTTTGCTGTGCCTTGTCTGGGACGGCACTGTAGAGACTGTGAGGGAAAACTGGGTTATTCCAGGCAGATCCTTAAAGAAGCAAAAGACAAAAATCTATAGGAAAACTTATTTCATTAGTCTGACTGGTCTTAGCATCTAGTCTAAGCTTTAGAGATGCCTGGCAGGTGACAACCAGTCTATGCTGGACATAACAGTTTGGGTGCATTACTTAATTTCATTATATCAGTGCAGTGGCCTAAGTGGCTTCATCCTAGAATAAGCATTTCAATAGTTTCTCAGGAAACACCTATCTTTCCTCCCACCAGCTTTGAAGAACTGCCTTGTGCACACTTGCTGGGCATGCCTCCAATACAAGTAAGTGTCATGTTAGCGTCAGCTATGCTGAAAAGTCCTGTATACAATTGTAAAGTTCGTTTTTAGACACAGAGTGCTTATTTAAGCTATAGAAAGACGTATACTCTAAACACAAATCGCTGCTCAGTTTGGATAGAAATGATTTGCACAAACTATTCCTGGCACATCCAAACGAGCAAACATTACACTTAAAGGATGCAACACTTAAGGATCTTTTTCATTTTATGCAAATCAACTGTATGCCTGCACATTGTTTCACTGCTATACGCATCAACTTAGTGGGGGAAAAAAAAATCTACTGCGTATTCTCAGTCTCCAACTTGCTTATACAAAATCAATTTAGCCAGAAAAAGATTATGTCCTGCTTCTCTAAAAAGGCTATTTTCATACCAAATTTCCATGTCAAATCTGAAACATTTAAGGTATAGGATTATTTTGAAGACTAAAAAAATGCTTTATACAAGGGAAAACTGGATTTCCTCATGTTCAAAGATAGCACAAAACACATATTCTAGAAAGATGTTTACAATGCCAAACTGTGCCTACCTGACTCAATCAAACCTGCAAAAAGGGAGGCTGCTGTCATTTTCTGAATGATGTGGATTAATCTGAATTTCCTCAGCTCTGTTAGCCCCAGAGCAGCTGAGGCTTACCCCAGTGGCTGCAGGCTCAGTCACTTCTTACCTCACACGTGTGTTTGCTTACGTCACTGGGAGACAGTGTAGGCGCCGGTTCTGACAGCTTTAAACCAGAGTTTCTCCTAGAGTAATTAGCTAATGCATTATTGTGAATTAAAACCAGCTCATTCAAACACTGAAGGATGTAGATGGGAAAATAGCGTAAACCCGATTTTGACCTCAGCAATGGAAAATTTCAGCCCACACACAAGCACTTCAGCACACTCGAGTGGGGTTAGCTAGAAAGCAACAACTCCATCTAACGAATAATGGTAAGTGTGAATATTTAGTTGATTTTTCATTAGGAGGAAGCCCATCCCAGACAAGTTGGAGGAGAGCAGCTACAGCTCTGAGCTGGGGAGGTTGCAGAGGAGCAGGTCTGGAGAGGAAGAAGTTGCCTTCCTCTCCGCAGTCCTCCTCATGGCCACAGGGCCTTTGGCTGCTTCAGAGCTCCTGCTTGTGGGGATTGAACCAACGCTGCGTTCTGGGCATGGAACTGTTCCCACGCCACGTCTGTGTAAATGAAAACAGGATTTAAGTAATGGGTAAATCCCTAAATGCCTCTTAGTGTGACCAGTACAGACCAGGATCCAAAGTAGTCGTGGTAGCACAGGCACACAGAAGAAAACTTCCCAGTTAATGATGGGTTACATTTTGCTGGTTTTACATATGCCTCTACAATACCTATGTGAAATGCTAACTCTAAGCTTGCTTTTTAGAGATACAGTAGATCTCTCACGTGCAAGCTCATAGCTCTGAGACATGCCTGTGATGCTTGATCCTTATCCATTGTAAAATGCCCTTTTTTGCTGCCGCTAATTATCTGTGGTCAGGTAGAACACATGTTCAAATAACATTTTGTGTTTCTGGTAAGGCACTTATTTAAATAATTTCTGCTTTAGCCTTCATTTTTCTTTTATATGTTCCAGCCTATTCTCTAACTTACAGGCAGGCCCCAGCCTTAGAAGATCACCCATGCACATATTAAGAAATGGTGTGTCTGTCAGGGTATTTATAGTCCAGCTCTAAATAAGGTATTTAGGGTTTTACTCTGACTCTACTTATTACTTATTTTACAATGTGTTGTTGTGTCAGTTTCCATATTTACTGTGACCAAAGACTATCCTTCTGATAATATATTATTAATAGCTATGCATTAATAATAATAATAATAATAAAGCAATACCAGACATTATAGTTTTTATCTTTAAATATTCATGCATCAGCAAGGTAGAAACTCATTTCAGAATTAATATGTGAATGTTTCAAGCAAATGTAAATAATTATACAAGCACACAAGGACAAAAACATGAGTTCTCTGTGGGTGCATGCAGAATTTAGATACAACTTGTTTTGTTCACAGTCTTAATATTTTAAATAACCAGAATTCGGAGTATATATGCCCACTCACTTTAACAAATAAGTTGTTGAGGATTTCCTCATATACTCTGTGCTGCTTAGTATCAGGAAAAAACCAGGAACAACAGATGCCAGCTGCTGAACCTTAGTACTGTATTTCACACTGTGTTGAATGCAGAGGCTTCATACCAAGAAAATGATCAAGAACAATGCTTCTATAAAAATGAAAACTGTCATATTTTTCCTCTTTCAAATGAGAGGAAAACAGGGCATAACAAAAAAAATGCATGCCACACAATTACTTTTTATTATCAGCCAATTTTACCCAGAGTTCACTTCATCATAAGTTACAGCCGAGGTCATTGCTTCAGAAATAAGTGGAGGTTTTTTTGGCTGCAGAATGAAGTATCTTGGCTTACCTTGGTACACTGCCACTTGGGAGCATCTGTTTCAAGAAATCTGTGGGTCAGGTTGAACTGGCTTCCACAGGGTTATGGTTATGGGTTTACTATCCTTATGGAAATTAGCCCTATTAGGTCAGGAGCTTAATAGACTTTTTTTGGTTTACGCTTCAGGAAGGAGATCTGAAAATAATAATCTCCATCTTAACTATGTTTGACAAGTAAGCATGTAAATGAGAGCATAATAATTTGGAAATATGTCCTATGTTACACCATTAAGAATTTGGATAAAGTAAGGGGTGTTCTGCTTGGAGAGCATTGCTACACTATTTGTTCAGGGTTCACATTTAAACCCAATTCTTGGCATTCTGAAGTAGAACATGAACCTGTGCTTACCCTGTCAGTATGAATAAAAGGAACTGAAACCCATGTCAGATAAGTTGATTGGAAAAGTTAAAAGTTACAGAAAAGCTAAAGTGCGCATACTGAGCAATTGGCCCACTGCCTTCTGAAAAACTTGAAATGAATCATTACTGATGAACTGCACTGAGAAACTAGTCAACGAAATTATCATGCAGGTAAGTTGTACTAAAGACATGACTCTACTTAAAGAGTACGTGCTCATAATATATGAAGTGAAATACTGTTGTATGTTATTCCAAATTACACAACTGAGAAAAGAAATGGTTAAAAAGACCCAGCAGCTCCTTAGTTGGAAAAAAAAAAGAAAGAAAGAAAATCTTTTCTGTTTTACTCAGTAGGGACGTTTGTGTTTAGGATTGCCTGCAATGAATATGCATAATATTTAGCTTTATTCTTGTCATTGTTTACAGTGTACGCTGCCTCTGCGTTGGCAAACCGTATTTCCCAGTTGGGACAAAGCACAATAGATACCACAGAACGAAGGGAGTCAGTCTGCGTTTACCATTATATTTAGATTGGGAAATCCCATGACCCAGTGCTTTTTTTTGCAGGCTCTTTGGGTCTTCTACCAGGCAGCGAATTAAATTAAGCCAGGTAGAGAACTTGAAGGAAATCCTCTCTTCCTCTGGCACCAAGCTCAAGTTGCTGGCTGGGTCTAGGGGATTTTATGGGGATTGAAAGGGAACTTCCTTTGGAAGCGTTCCATCTACTTGTGTATCTGCATGTGTACAGATGGTGGGAGCTCTGGAGCTCTCCAAATATTTGCTGATTCACACCCCCCCCCCAAACCAGCTCTGCTGTGACTCGGCCCACCTTAGGCTACGGCTGGAGAGGGCAACGTTTCTCTTATACTGCCCTAAATGCCTACATTGCAGTAGGATGCAAAATATGTCCCTAGGTGAACCCAGTGATTCGGGTGGGGGAAGAGGTGCTTTGGCAGAAGGCAGACCTCTAAGTAACCTCCCAGATTGCCGCAACCTTCCTGCAAACCCTTGCAGGTCGGGGCATGCCACCACAGGAGCGATACCATGCGAACCCAGCCACGGTGCCAGCTGCCTCAGAGCACCGGGGATTTTACAAACCATACACAGAGAGAGACAGTCTGTGCCCAAAAAACCCTTATGATCTAACCAGACAAAATCAATTTGCTCCAAAGTCACAGTGCTGGTCTATGCAAAGGCAGAGAAACCTTACAGAGCGGCCAAGGCGATCCTGCCTGCTAAGTCACACTGCAGGCAGACAGTGGCCACGTTTCCAACACAGTCTATCAGAAATATATTATTGTGCTTACGCTGTTTTAAGTAATAATGTTTTGCCTACCCTTCAAGTAGCTGAGAGATTTGCAGCCAGATATTTCTGACATGGGTCGCCTAAACAATTAGATAAAAATTCTATTAGTTTTGATTTCAAAAGTCCAGCTTTTTCAAAGTTTTCAGAAGAGGTACTTGATATAGTTTGGCAATTATTGCTCGAGAGAGACGTGTAGTCTGAAGAAACATGCCTTTCCTCTGGTGGGATTGTGCTATAAGGTAGGAGTGTTCCTTGCAGCCCACTTACACGCTTACACACTCACTGTTTCCACAAGCAGGCTGTCTGCAACCAAAAGCAAATAATGAATTCACAATCCCATTCTCATTAAACAATGATATGTTTCTAATAGATAAAATTTACTTGTTAAGAAATCCTCCATATCCTCTACTGGAAGGGAAGATGACCTTGTAAAAGCACGTAGATACATTATACAAAAGGGCTGAATTTGTCTCCCTTTTCCTCACATAATTCAGTGGAAAAATACAAACTGCTGTAATGAGGGTTATAAACTACCATCGCTCAAATCTGACTTTAAAATTTGGTTTATTTAGAACATAGAAATACACATGAAATTTAATCAGCATCTCAAGTCACATTATGTACTCTCTGTTCGACAGGAACTGAGCACATAAATTAGCTGAACTGGGAGCTAGTCCCAGATCCATCCCTACTTGGCTACAGCACCTTTTGCTAGGAACTTCCAGCAGGGGAAGCTCTTGGCACATCAGTATCTTCCCACTTCTTTAGGAGAGAGCAAAGTTTAGGCAAGTCAGAGCAGAGGGTGGTGTGGGGAGAGGGGGGGCGAAGGAAGGGAGGAAAAAATCAACAGTGGCCTAAAGAATCGTATTAGAAAATCAGAGAAAAGATAGTATTCTGATCAGATGCCTTCATTGCACCTTAGAAGTTTGATTCGCATAGAGACGTGGTATGTCAGAGCAGGGAGACGGAGAGTATTTTTGTATGAAACTTTGTGGCTCACAATACTCCTTCTGTGAGTGAACCATGTCCAGTTTGGGACTGACAGGCAGCCTACAAGCTTTGTGCCAGCACACTAATCCCTTGTCTGTGGGTTACTGAAAAAACTACTTGCATTTTTGTTCCCAGTTCACCTTGGTGAAAAAACCCAATTCCACATATGATAAATCCAGTGTCTGCAGAAAGGCAGTCACCTAATTGCACAGTGAAGCAGAAGAAAGCCTTGCAAATGGTATACAATTTTCAAAGTGTTCCAAGCCTTAGGCAAAAGCCTTTCAACTGTGTCTAAAACTGAATGATAAAATATGTTGTACAAATTATCTGTGAACAGGAAACATGTGGTAGTGGCAGGGGACTGAAATGTAACACTTGTAAAGAAATGGGAACTGCCAGTCATTTATACCCTTTTACTTTTCTCTCAGTCACAAGTTCCATCATATTTTTTTTCACCATCAGTTGATGTTCAAGTTTATAATAAGACATTTATCAGATCTCACTAGGCCAATTACGGCTTTGTAGCAAGAACAACAAAAAAATAATACCCCATATGAAGCTAAAGGTTTAGTTTTGTCCCTTTCTTCATACTTTTATAGAGTTTCTGTTTTATCATTGCGAGGATGTGTGTGGATGGAATTTTGAAAGAGCTTCAGTACTGCAGAAACGCCTGGGATGCCAGTCATCCACACTTTAGACTAAAGTAATCATAAGTTGAGAAAACTTTCTCAAGTCCTGTCTATAAAACAGTGTTAAAAATGAAATAGAGAGAGCGAGAGGAAGAAAAGGGAAATACACAATTACTGTTCAGCAGGAATAAAAAAAAAAACCCAAACACCTTCTATTCTGAAAGCTCATTTCTGCTTCCTTGCTCTTAAAGTTCCTGCAGTAATGGTGTATCTTATATTTTCTGTTTTTTAAAGATGTAATCTTTATCACCAATACCAACCACTGTGCACTGTGGTCCTCATTGATGGAATTTTTTATAGTTTACCTCCAGAAGAACACTTCAAGGGTGAGGGGGAGACAAAACAAAAACTTTTACTTTTTTGCTTTACCTTGCACAACAAAAAGCGAACAGTATTGCCAAGTCTCAAGATTTTTTTTCGCATAAGTGAAACATGAGATTTAAATAAAGTGC
The DNA here is from genome assembly GCF_947461875.1 of Haliaeetus albicilla. Classification (NCBI taxonomy): domain Eukaryota; kingdom Metazoa; phylum Chordata; class Aves; order Accipitriformes; family Accipitridae; genus Haliaeetus; species Haliaeetus albicilla. The sequence continues at coordinate 18,111,425 of NC_091507.1, forward strand.
TTAAAAATGCCACCTGCAAGCAGCTAGAAAAAAGACAAAACCACAAACCAACGACAGGATTTTTATCCATGACATTTTTTAGATAACTGGATATATTTAGGCCTTAGCTCTTCAAAACATTAGAATCCATGAATACATAGAAAAGTGTGTGAAAGTCCATCCACAAAGCAAAGTTCTTAACTGACTCGCTGAATGACACCCAAACGCTCATTTAAGACAGTATTACTTCTCTGTGTACTGCTGTCCTAATTAGACCACATTAAGTGTCCTTGGTTTACTGCAGGGCCAGAACCAGTCATGCCCATTGCGATAACATGGCTGGTGTAATTTGGTGAACTGGTGAACATGCAACATTAGTGTCTGTCAAATCAATTTCCTGCTGATATTTCCCGTTATGCATAAGACGCAGACGAGTACTTGAGAAAATAATTAAAATTTTGATTGTCTCTGAGATAAAAAGTCTTGCTTTCAAGTTCTACTAAGAGAATCTTTCAGGGGCAAAAGAATTAAAGGTTTTGCAGCATTCTGAGAGACTAATGAAGAGGTTGTGTGATTTAAAGGTTACCTCATTGGGCTGGGACTCATTAACATAACTAGGCAAACAATAAGGTGGGTTTTTTTGATTCAGTGATCAAACTCAAGCATTGGGAAAAATCTCAAGCAGATCTTTAAAAACAGTTTCGTAGTTAAAACAAAACCAAACCAAAATTTAAAAAAAAGTGCTTTACTTCAAGCTGTCTTTTTTTTCAAATTTGGGTCATTTTTCTTGGAAGAATGGAAATGGAAAACAGTATTTTAAATTGAAAAGCCTAAAAATTTTATTCTGAACTATATTATCACTTTTCAAAGGAAGTATTTCCTTTAAAAATATCACAATGAAATATTTGTAAACAATTTTAATGTTTCCCCTCCCTTCCTATTTTCTGGCCACAAATATTTACTGCTGAGAATTTGCAACTGGTTTTCCTCCCTGTAACTGTGCCTGCATGTAAACCAGTAAAAACTCCTCAGCCTCAGTCTCCAGTAGTCCAGGCTGGGATCTGCTAGAGAACAAAATGGCTGCTTCCCATGTTGCATGTCTGGATTTACTTTGCGTGAAAACCAGGACAGCATGAAGCAATGATGGTGTCTGTTTGGCTCTTGCATTGAAGTAGACCCAGACAGATCTGGGAAGCATCCCTGGCTTCCCCACTATCAACATAAGCTTTGAAATATTAGGATTTTTATTTAGTGGCTTTATTATTCATCTAAAAAAAATCCCACTTGTTGAGTTCTGAAATAAATGCCCACTTCTATGATTGGATAGCTGCATGACTTCTGGTCAGTATCTGTGTATTTTTGGGCTTCATTTTGCCTAGCTGCATAGTGGGAATAATAATAACTGCTTCCTTTGAACAGAGCTTTGAAATCTTTAGAAGAATAATGCCACATAACTATATTTGACTGTTCCAAATTAGTTGTGCTTTTTCTTTTTCTCCTGTTATTTCCCATTTAATTCTAGCTTTTTTACAAGGACAGAGAAAAATCTCTGCTTCTGAAAACTTTCAGTTCTAGCTACTTCCTCCATTCCCTAGACCTAAGTTCCTAAATTTATGGAAGAAAAATCCATTGAAGGCTAGTGGATGTAAAGATATCACCTTTAGCTTAGGAAATGCTTGAGCCATAGAGTGCTGCAATCTAGCAGAATATTTGGACTTCTGTTGTGATTCTCATCCTGTTCTGGCACTCTTCCCTCAGCACCTGATACTGTCTGCTTCTTTTCTTTTTACAGGTTGAACAAGGGTGTATTGCTCTGCCGCATCAGAGGCTGGAAATGTTATGGAAGTATCCTGAGACAAATTTCACTCCCAGCTACTCAAATGGGTCACCCTTTTCCATCCAAGAAATCCTTTCCTGTTGGTCCCAGAGTCAGCCACTCTGGCAAAGAAGTGGCATTACCAGAAGATGCTGGGATCTGGCCTCATGTTGGTGCTTCCCTGGAGCAATAGGCCTCTGAAGGCATGCTCCAGGCATCCAGGGACTAATCTATATGCATGGTATATGCACTTCTGCTTTAGTTGCCCGGTGAACTTACTGGCTTCTCCTTGCAATTCCAAAATTGTTTGCCCATCATGCTTTGCAGGAGCAGCTGCACATTTGCCACAGTGAACTGCACCTTCATCTGCCTGCAATGAGCCCAGGGTCCAGCTTTAACCCCGCATTAAAACCCCAGGAACTGAAGTACAAATTTGTCCTCATTCTAGAAGAATATTGTCTACTTCTGGAGACATGGTTTGGACTTGTTGGTTCTTGGCTCCGTCCCTGTATGGATGTTCTTACGCTCCTTACATCAGGTTTTTAAGTCATTGGTGGGTCCTCTGGGGAATGGAGACAGAAAAAGCAGAACATGTTTCACTTGTTAGTTTTTATATCTAACTTTACCCCTCAACACACATGAACACATGAAACAACAGGTACCCAAGCCATGTTCTTTCTTGGCAGGCCATCTTCACTTTAAACTATCATCTCCTAACACTCCTAACTAATAAACTCAAAGTAATGACAACCCCAGGTGCCAGACTGTCTTTTCTTTCTACCAAGGAATGTGACTGCTTTCAAGGGGAAAATCAGCCTCGTGTTATATAGGGATAAGGAGGAGAAATACTGCATATGCAGTGCAATTGCTAGTGATTGGTTGTCAGAGTCATTTTAGAGGCCAAAAAGACCTTGCTTGGCTTCTGGTTGCCTCTACATAAAAGTGCAGTGGGCCTCCTTCTAACATATCTACCATCCCCATTAGGATGTTTGTAGTACCCTGGCTATTACCTTTTTATTCTTTGGAGTCTTCTGGTTTGGAATACCATATTTTAATAATGATTGTCTGTTTTTGGGGTAATTTTTTTTTTTTTTTTTTAAATCAGAACTTTCAAACTGTGGCACATGGACCAGTTGTGGTCTACAAATCATTTTTCAGTGGGCCAATGGGCTGTATTATGTTGTCTCTTGACCTTGTTCCAGATGGCAAGTATCACTGAAAACCCTCTAAAAACTCTGAATACTTGCCTAATATTGCAACTGCTACACTTGCTAGTGAGATGCTATGTGATCGCAAATGGGAAGGGAGCTGGTTCATGAGTCAACCTCTCCAATAAGATGTGTCATCACTATGATAAATCCCTGCATGGGGTGTCATGTGTCTAGTGAAGTGAAAAATATTATGAATCTATTTTCTGGGGTCTGCAGGTGTAAGGAATTTCTGCCTACCTTGGTACCGACGAAGATGGACTAATGCAAAGTTGCCACAGAAAAAAAAATGTTGTAAAGCCACTTTGAGTGGGATTCTCTGAATAGACAGATAAATTCTGTCTCATACAGACTGCTGAAGGAAAATAGAGCAAAGTATGTGTGTTGCTGGAAGGAGACATCACTATAAAACAAAGAGAAAGACTTTTTGTAGGGATGTGCTATTGCTCTAACTTGTCTCCTTGTCAAGGTGAAAAGAAGTCCTACAGACCCCTGTGGGATCTGCGCTAGGCAGCTGTTGTGTATTTCAGGCTATCCTAATCATGATCAACCTACGCTGCCATTAGGTAGGTCATCAACAGTGAATTTCTCTTTTGCAAGGTGGCATACTGTCACCTTTCATGTGCACCACATATACCTGAAATTTTAAGCCACACTACTTCAGCAACCTGAAAGAGTGTTGTTGTTGCTTTAAAGGTGAAAAGTACTCTTCCAAAGCCCAACCAAAATCACTTAATAGCTGAATTAACAGGCCAAAATATTTCTAACTCACTGTGTCAGAATTGAGACCCGATGAGGCAGATGTCTCATGCTGTGGATGCTATTTACTTTTCCTGGGTGCTCCTTGCAGTGCCTGGAATATCCTACGCTAACTTTAAGCAGCCTCTGTTGGCTGGTTCACACACTGTAGCAGCAAAAAAATGTCTTGCTTCAAGCTCAATAGGAGGCTGAAGCATTACAGGCCTTTGAGAGGGAAGGGGAACTAAGAAATGGGAAAGAAGAGTAGTGCTGCGTAACCAGGAACCCCCACATGAATAAGATTAACTAGTGTTTTCTCCAACTTCTACCAAGTGGCTTTGATAAATGACTAAATACATAATGCCATTTGATTCAAGCTAAATTTTGTGCTGTTTTTCAAATCCCAGTTTGAAAGAATGCTGCTCTTGAGAATGCTACATGGCACAGTGGGCCAACATGTTTTTACAATAATAATAATTTACATTTTTATTAAGAACTTAATTTTGAAGTATCCCAAAATGCTTCATAAAAACCATACACACAGTGGGGCAGATTTGCTATCAATGGGAGCAAGGCAGGGAAAGGAGGGAAAACTTTGTGAATAGGCTTCAGCAATCTCTTTTTTATGGAAAGTGTACGTGGTCTTTAATCTTTACACAGGCGAGATGGGGCCTCAGTTCTTTAGTGATCAGATCCAAAAGAGTCCAATGGAAGAGAGCAAACTAAACCAAATCTATCTATTAGGAAAGGAGGAGCCTCTTTTAAATTTGCTGCTTTGAGACCAGGAGCTTGTGGTTTTAAAGGATTATATATTCAAGCTTGAAAGAGAGGCTTATGAGCTAATTTTTACCCAAATTTTCCTGATAGGAACAGCCAAATTCTCAATCCTTTTGCTCTGCAATGTTGTAGTGAAGGGAGTATAAAACAGGCGTAAGGGGATGTTTTTAGCCTTGGACGAAACACTGGAGAACAGACACATGCTTAGCTGCTGCTGTTTTAAGGCTCGGCCTCCAGCTTCTTGCTGAACCCACAGAGGATGCAGCGAGTGGATATAAAAACCAGATATTCGTACTTCCTTGGAAATTCAGCAGGAAAAGACCCTATTTCTGTACCTTTTGCATCGTTCCTCCAGTTCCCTACGAGCACCCCAAGAGATGTCCATGCTGTTCTGCTCTTTATCCACCACTGAGTGACCCAGGATCCCTGCCCCACGCTCTCTGCCCCATGCAAGTGACCTGGGACCCCCCACTCCTACACACGCACACAGAGCCCTTCTTTCAGATAATTTTGCCACTGTGATTTCCTCTTTATCCAGACAAAATCTCACTAAAGTCAGAACTTACATAAGAACCAAATACTAACTGGTAGCAAGGTAATACCTTCCTAAGAAGCAAAGTCTTTGGGGTTCTGAAGAGAATGAAGATCAGTGTAGGACCTTGTGGGTTCCTTTGGCCAGTTGTACACCAGAAAAAGAGAAGACAGTGCTGGTCAATACATAGGATTCATCTAACTTGACCTTGACCTGTTCCCACTGCTTGGCCCCAGAGTTTTACAGCTCCAAAAGCAAAGTTGTCCTGCCAGGGATTTTTGAGGGACAAAATGCACAAAGTTACAGAGAGCTGAGCCTTGTCCTGCCGACACCGACACCTGTGTTGACACCCAAGCTGCAAGGTTACATTGCACCTAGTGATGGCATAACGCTCTCACGCTTCCACTCAAAACCACTCTCTCTCACTTGCCTGTGTTTTAAATAAAGGTTGTGCAGAGGATGGAGCGAGCCTGCTGTGCTCTGCCCCAGCAGCGGCTGCGTGCCAGTCCCCTGTGAGCCGTCCTCCGATTTGCATCACTCTTAGAACCGGTGCTATTTCTATTACGGCGCTTTCCCTCATTTCTGCTGAGAGGGTTTATCAGAGTTCCCTTCAGAGTAAATCACTCCTCTGTAACTTCGTGAGGTTTTAAAAAATATAATTTAAAGCCAAAGCCTAGAATCATATTGCTGTCTCTGCGTTTTGCAAAGAAGCTGTCAATTAGAGACACCAGGTGGGAGCAAAGATCACTGAAACCAAAACTGAATCGAAACATGGGGTTTTCTGCCTGCTGAGGAGGTGGTGAGCATGTTTGCTGTTCTTCAGTTGGCATAACCGATTTAGTGTGAGGGACAAACTATTGCACTCTTAGAAGCTGAGAAAGTTTATATATTATATTGCCATACAGTGCTATCCCAGAGAACCAAAGTGAAGGTCTGAGGGAAACAGGGACTACCAACAGTTCTCCAGTTTGCTGAACAGAATGGTTTAATGCCCGAGACAGCTGCCAGAAGGCTCTGGTTCTGTCCCCAGGTGAGCGGCAACTTATATCGTAACCTGGCAAAACCAGTTTTCCTCTTAGGGTCTCTATTTTCCTTACCAGGCTTCTGTTTACCAGCAGCATTAGTTACACTGGGACAGCCCCAGTTTCGGTATCTGTCACAGCTTTCTCTGGGACAATGTAAATTTGCATCAGTGCCAAAATAGTGTCTTCAGAATACACACACACACATGCAAAACCCAGCACAATGTATTTGTTTCAAGTTTCCCAGCTGATAAAGATAAAATCAGAAATGGTTCAGAGCTATGGGCCTTACTAATACCTTTGTAAATGTTTTCAAATGCTTTTTCCAACTCCTCTCTCCTGACAGGCAAAAGAAATGTGCTCTGATCCCATCTATCTTCTTCCCTGGCTGTATCTACTCTCTTTTGCTCATGTGTGTCAACTAAGACTAGGTAAAAGTCCAGTGTGCTTGAGCCTGATTCACCTAAATTACTTCTTCAGAAATTCTAATGCCCCTTTCTATAGGCTGTAGCTTTTTGAAAATTAAATAAATTATTACAGTCTAGATACAGCTTCGTTCATTGCCCAACCTTTATTATCTTAACTCCATCGTTGCTTGTCATTTTCTATTTTATAGCTTCCTTTGAATATTACTGCAAATGTAGGAAGACTGATGTAATTTACATAAAGTGAAGTAAATTTGTATTATTCAGATGCATGCAAGATATATGTAATATTTATATAAAAATAATGCAAATGTCTCCTAGATGTTGCCAATATGTTTACTACAAAGTTAAAGTTTTTTTTCTTGGGAAGAGTACTGATAGATCTATGCTAGGGCTTCAAAACCATGAGCAAAGCTTTGTCTGTAGAAGAGAATAGAATAGGATAGGTAGACAGCCAGATAGACAGACAGACTGACTAAACTAAGCTATCCAAGGGGTATAGATAAAACAGCAGCATTAACAAGCAGCAAAGGCAAGGCTCCAAATTTTTAGGCTCTAAATTATTAGACTTAAATTGGAGGATAAATCAGCTCTTGAAGAGAAAAAAGAAGCCATCAGGGTACAAAGTCCTGAATCAAGCAATAAGTCACCAGGACCAACAATCAGTTACAGACGAGACGTGAAAGTGATGGCTCATGTAAACCTTGAAGGAGAGAGATGTCCCCGAACCCTTTGTGGAATGTGTTCACTCTTGAGGAAAAGTAAAATTTTGAAGGCCTTTCTTATACTGAGAGAGAGAGAGGAATAACTGCACCTAACACCGCTAATGATGCACTGTTGTCAGAGTCAGAAGAACCCTAAATATAATGTATTCAGTGAGCTTCAGTGGCAAAATGGGTATTGCACTTTCATATGAATAGTAAAGGATCTGTTAAGCAGTTACACCTGTGAATAACTTTAAGTATTTGAAGAGTTCCACTTGCTATATTGGGATGAATCATGTGAGTGATGTTACCCACAGGCACATTTAAAAGTATTGATCCTAAGGGCACGTCATGAATTATTCCACTAATTCATAAACTGATCATTAGGAAGTAAGCTTCTTGCAGAGATTCAAGCGTAAGGGTTTTAAAACATAGCTTATGAGTGAAACTTAAACAAACCATTCTTTAACTTTCAATGCACATCTTTTTTTCTTGGAAAAAAGCACAAAAAACCCCCCAACAAAAAATACCAATTACCCATTGGGCTTCCCCTTCCTTTCCTTTCTTTACTGGAAAAAGCTTGCGAGTTCTGTGGAGCACCTGAAGATTGATGATATAACCCCAGAAAAGCTATGACTAGACTTGCAGTTCTTTCCTAAGCAAAATGGAGAGGCCTGCCACGACATACATTATTTAGTATGGATGAAATGTGCTGGACATTACTTAGACTGATCTAGCGTTCATCCAGAGTCACAACGTTGGAGAAGTAGTAATCATGAGCATTGGTGCATGGAGAACTCGTTTATCACTACAGAACCACAAAAGAAAGAGCCCATTTGAATCTTATTTTCAAGTGTGCTTTGAAGCGCTAAGGTTAACAAATCCTTTAGTCACATACTGTACAGCCCTAATCGAAGCTTTTTCTACTTGGTCCTGCAGAGTGTGTCTTTCTGAATGAACCCTCTACAGAAATAAAAGGGACAGTGTAACTCTGAAACCACGCTTCTATTTGAAACTGGTCTACCTGCTTTTGTGACAAGTAGTCCTGATGATGACCACAAATGACACAGATAATTTTCCTGTTTATTCAACATGTCTGTTTGATAGCTCTTTTCATACAGATGGTGTCACCATCTTCCTTGTTAGTGTACGTCTTTTGCTCAGCAACCACCAAGAGCAAAGTTATTAAAAAACCCCAGCAATTCAGGAACACATTGACAGAAAGACAGCAGGTAAGGCACAGACCTACCTGAAATGATTTTCTGTTATTATTCACACAAACCGTTACCTAAAACCAAATTGAAACCTCAAAAGATTTGTCAGATTAAATTTTTAAAACAATGTTCAGTTGAATCTTTTTTATAAGCTTTGTCTCAGCCAGGACAGAGATAGTATTGTAAGAACTCCATAATAAAACTTTTATATTTAAATTCCCTCCTCAATTCATTGAGATCAGGAGGCCTGACTAACATCTGAATGTTTGGGATTGAAGTCACAGCAAACCTCTCACTCGTCCTCCAGACTTCATTCCACTTTTAGTACTAAAAAGTCTTTTGACCTCAATGATCTATTTGTTTCCCTCTTCTCCTGTAACTAAGGATTTTTAGCAAAGCAAATATCTTTAGGAAAAAAAAAAACCCCAAACCAAAAACGATGACTCCTAATTGTGCATTGGTCAAATTTTACAAGTAACTGAAAATACTGGCTGAGAGTGTCAGCAGTCCTTGCCTGGCATTATGTTACACACCTTGTACCTGAAGAGGACCTCACACTGATTTTATATCAAATAAAATTTCACTTGATTAGCCATCCAGGGATACAGTGCCATGGTCTCCCTTTCCTTGTCTTTCGTTCTTGTAATTCCTTTCTCCCACCTTATTATTCCTTTTTTTTTTCTTTCTCTTTTCTACTTCATTACTATTTTCCTTCTTCTTAAAGACATTCTGTCATTATTTCATGTTATTCAGCACTGATGAAATAGGTATCTTTGAACTATTTATATATCTAGTTGGCAGGTAGGTTAGGTGAAAAGAGCACAGTATTTAATGGGAAACTCTCAAATCTCTGGGTGCAATTCTGACAAGATGAGTGCGCATGTGCGCCTTCAGAAGCTTTTGGTCAGACTCTCCATGTGTGTGAGATGATGTGGTGCCAACCAAGCTAACAGCCTCTACAGAAACACTCGAGCTGAGGACTGCCTCGTATACTGATTTTGAGATCATGGCTGTGTTATCTAGGGAACCCAAACCCCCACTTCCATTACAGCTTTGCAAATCCCATGCTTCAGAGTTTCATGGAAAATAGGTTGTATGAGCTTTTTCACCCTGAAATAGTGCCACTTTGCAAGTGGTAATATAATTAATGTTAATTGTGAGTGTTTGGGCTGTGCTCTGAAAACATACAAATTTATATAGATGGTAAGTACCATTAAGTACTTTTGGAAGCATTTGTTCTCACTGGGGTTGTCTTTGACAATTAATTTCTTGGGGCACATTTTCAACAAGCACCATTTAGGACAGCTTGTTCAAAGAATAAACTGATTCTAAGTTTCAGAGCCGATAAATCCTGAAGCTGATAAATACTGAAGAGGAGCTTTTAGTTTCTAGAAGAGGAAAACAGCACGTCTAGCCATGTCCTGGGCAGGATCATAATGCTAGCATCTCTAAATAAACAAATGTAAAAAGAAACACTTTGTGAATTTTGACTCTTTCTTTTCAAGGCAGCAATATCCTCTGACAAAAAAAGGGTGTCAACAATTGCATTTCAGGGTTGAGCAACCATAATAACACTTAAAGCTGGAAGAGTTCATTTAGCCTTATCTCTTAGGTACTACACACCACTGAATTTCACGGAGTTGTAGCTGTCCCTTCACTGAGTCCAACAGCTTGGGTTTCACTGAAATCGTGTCTCCAGAAGAGATGAGGTGATACCAGGGTGCTCTCAATCCCCAGAGCCCTGCAGTGTCACATTATTTAATGCATTATGCTCGTGCATTCCTACCAAAGGTGGGGATGAACTCCAGACAACTAGACGTTGTTGTCTCCATGTGAGCCAAGTACAAAAGTTTCCACAACGATATGGATTTAGCCTGTATGGTTGAAGGTGCCCAGGGAGCTATTCGGTTCACTCTAAAGGAGGCATCTACCCACATTTGGCCAGCTCAGCTACAGCCTGGCCTCCCTGAACTGTCTGGGTTGGTTCTCTATTAAGCGTAATGGAAACTACTGGCTGACATGTAGTCACATGTATTTAAAATTCTAAAACTGTAACAATCTGAAGACAATTCCCTGAGAATTCTATCTTCTGTGCTGCAGAGAGTAATAAAACACCCTAAAAACTCAGCTAATATGCATTTGTAGAGAAATTCTTTCCTTACACCAAGTCTAGCAATCGTAGCAAACCTAAGCATGGGAATATATCTGGTCAATTGATTAGTCCTTCCAAGCTTTTGGAGATGACTCTTTGTGCCTGCCAGCACGAGATTTCATTGTAGTTTATGTCCTAATGGAAAGTTGAAAATGTCCTGATGGCAATGCAAAGCTTCCTGATCTTCTGTAAAGGAAGGGAATGAGGAAAGGGTTTCACATGTGTCTGTTGTCAGGTACCAAAGGTGAGAGGGTAAAACCACAGACATGTCATCAGAAAACCCAGGCAGCTTTTCTTGTGGAAATGTTATTCAACACCAGCATTTTGAAGGATCCAATTTGAAAGATTCCAGGCAATGGCAACTCTACTTGCACCTACTAAGCCATTCCAGTGTTTAATTACCTTCTCCACTAGGATACTGAGTCTTATTTCAAGGCTGAAGCTACTATCATCTTCCAGTTAATATATCTTTTAATATCTCTATTAGTTAGATTGAAAAGCCCTTCACCTGCCTCAGTATTGTTTCTGCCTTTCTATACACAGTGTTCAAATTCTTTCTTATCTGCCTTTTTGATAAATTGAGTAGGTTGAGCTGCTTGACTTCTTATTGTAAGAGATGTTTTTCAGCTCCTATCTATGTAAAGGAATCAGCTTTTTTTCCTCTTTTACTTGATAATTTTACTTCATTTTCCCTTTTTCATATAATCAAATATTTATTTAACCATTTTTACAAACAAATGCAGTAAGAGTGTTAGTGACATTTTCAGGATCTGGATATTGGCAGCTGGTTTTGCTAGCATTTGCTTTTTTATATGCCTGCGATATTTATTAAATTTACCTGTACATATGATAATGCATACTATGAAATAATACATGATGAATTGCTGCCATGGCTTTCACATCTATATTTTCATTGTGTAATAAAGCACATGTACCATGTGTGTAAGAGTCTGGTAAGCTCATTGTATAACTGTGCACTGCTACAGTCTGTGTATGGAGTCTGTAGTAGCTCTGTGTGAAATACAAAATACTCAGTCATTGCTTTCTACTGAAGAATAATTTCCATGTTTATTTAAAGGACTTGAAATCACAAATAAAAATCAGTAAGTAGACCACATTGTATATTTAAAAATCTACTATGTTTTTATTTTCAGCGGCAGCAGCCAAGATCCTGGAAATGTTTCAAATGAGTCAGGTAAGTAGAAAAGTAATTCAAGCCGAGACTATTTTTGTAAACATTTTGTAAACATTTGTAAACAAATATTTCCTCTCATAGAAGACCCATAATATCTGTGTCTCCCCAAATAAAATATCTATTAGTTCCCACTCCTATTAATTATTTTTTTTCATTGTTTCTCAGGTATACAAATGCTTGAGTACTTTAGACAATTGTGAAGCTTAAGAGATATGTCACTCTCACAATTTTTATCTGAATTTCATGAATTCAATGAACTGAGTCCAAATAGGATAATCTGCCTTTTAAGATCTCTAAAATCAATAGCCGGGTCTATTTTCAGCAGGCCTTTGGTAGTGATATAAAGTTATTGGCCTGGGTCTGGCCATTCTGTAGAATAACTAGATGGCTATTTCCTTGTAATTTTGCATCTAGGTAGAAAAACCGTAAGCGATAGTCAAATAAAAATTTTAAAAAAGCGTAGTGGACAATTGAGCAGTAATTCAGCCATGAGTTATTAACTGACTATATGATATAAACATTTATTAAAGCAGAAGGCAAATTACAGTCACATTCTCTTTCACACTTCAAACAACTAAAAGCTCTTCCATGTAGAGCATAGGCTACTAGCTCAGGGCTGGAATACAGGAAGATCTTTACTTTGTCCATCCATTTTCTTCATAGTCAAGAAATTATGAAAGCTGCATTCTCCCCTAGGTTGCAAATCAGTGTGGATTTGTCAACATTAGGAGGAATCATCTGTAATATATATATTAAAAAAAAAAAGACCAATATTAATCTCCAGCGCTCTGGTCATGATCCCAGAAATTCCCATCTGGTTCTTACTTGTTTTTGCCAAAAGATCTAAGGTTGACGTGGATAAGAGCAATGCAGCTCACTCGAACCCCATTATAGAACTTAGTGGATTTAGATCTTCCCTTACAGTGAACTGGCTACTTGTTAATATAGCTCAGACAATGCGTATATGTGCTTGTGAATGCTAACTCCAAAGCAAGTACAGCAACTCTAAGAGTTGTTAGGATGCCTGTGCTCCAGGATAGCAGCAAAGACACCATCACAATTACTGCTACAAAGCACTTGAGATTAAGCTTCAACTGCCAGGCTTGGTATACAATTGTTATTTCCAATGGTGAATATTTAAAGCTAATGGTGGAAGCAAACATTTTTTTTTCCTTTTATTTTGCTTATAAAGAAAGGAGTTTGCTCATTAGGACAATACGGAAAAAGAAAATAACTTGATAAAATGCCCAGGGACACGGAGAAAGACACAGTATGAAATCCCTCAGTGAAGAGGATATTTTACTATTGCCATTTTCCGAGGGAAAAGGAAAAGCACTTAAAAATACATATACAAGATTAGAAATACACATGAAATTTATAGTGAGGGTAAATTGCTCTGTTGTGCCATAGAATTTCAACTCTGCTTTGCAGATGGTATGCCTTGGGATAAGTTAAACTCAGAGCTTTGGCTCATATAAATGACAACATTGCAGAGTATCAGCCTTCAAGTTCCCTCACAGAGGACAGCACTGAGTACAACAGTATATTGTGTGGTCAGAAAAATATAATATTGCTGAGGCCGTGCAAATAAGAACAAGACTACACACAGCTTCAAAACTGTGTAAAACAATCACAAGGGATGGATAAAAAAAATAAATTCTGGCCTCAGCTCAAAAGAAATTTTATTCAAAAACCTGTCTCAGTGCAATAAACATAAGTCTTGTCTCCAGCTTCTCAGTAATTAACTAGTCAAAAGTAAAACAATCTTTTAAGGCAGAAATTTTTGGAGGTTTTAAAGAAAAAGTATTCTGGAATTCTAAGACTAGTGGCAAAATGTGCCATCTGAGGCTGAACTTCTGATGGGACCTGGTGAGATCAAAGAACTGGAAAGAAAAAACTGTGTTGAATACATAGGAATGAGCTCCAATTACAAGCTGGACGGTCCTTAAACTTAAGCTTAACACAGCTTAAGCACAGCTGGAGACAGCATTGCTGCTCTTTACTTTAAGAGAAACACCACCAAGATGGCTTGGACCAGAGGCACAGGCTCTTCAGTTTCAGCTCCGTAGGCCTGACAACATGCAGGGTGTCAGGATGAGGCCTATGGAAGTGCCACAAAGTGAGAACTTAATTAACTGGTGCCATGCTGCTGCCGGTGCATGCTTCTGGACTAAACCTGCTTCTACCGACTCTTGTCTGAAGGCCTCAACAGGCCTGCCGTTACCTACGTCGGGTCCCTTAATTTCTGTTCAAAACACAGGCACGCTATGCACAATTATAATATCCCTACATTAGGAGGGAGCTGGAGGTTATGAAATTTGGGCCCTTGGAAATGAGTTTCTGGAGTGAATAAAGGTATTTCTCTTGATGTGTCTTGCAGTCCACTCCGACATCAATAAGCACCCAAAACCCAAAGATGCCATTTCACATTCTCTCTTAGTTAGTGCAGATGCTGATGAAAATGGCAGCCCCAGTCTTCACAGGTTCCCTTGTTTTAGATTCTCATTCCCTGAATCTGTAGAAAACGAACTTCAAAATAAGACTGACAGAGCCAGCTCATTTTTGGGATCACCATATGGAAAATAGAGGAAATGCCTGGCCCGAAGAGAAGATGATTAGAGGAGCAGGACAGACTGTTCTGGCAATAGCCAAAGTTAGATCAGATTAAATACAGTGCAATACTGCAGCCTGACTATTCACACTCTTCCTTAAAAAATGAGTGATAATGCAAGCTCATTTGTACATGCATCACAAATGAAGCCACCGTCAGCACAAGAGCAACAAGTAGCTAGTAGCTTAAGGGACAGTGAAGGATTTGTGCTAAGACAAGTGGCCACAAGCAAACACCAGACGTGAATAAATTGCGTCTTTTTTTTTTTTCCTGTGTGTAGTAAGGGAAGTTTCCTCTCCTGTCTAAAGGAGTCTCACAGGGAGATTTTTCAAGTGCTGTCTTCCTACCAGTTGCATTCTTGCTGGTGTGTGTCCTAGTCAGTGGAATCATGTGGATCATCAGGTCTCGTCATGTTGAACCTGGCTTTGTCATGAGGCAGTTGGTTGAAGCGTCACGTTTGTACTTTGATGTTCAGACACTTTTGTTTATCGGAACCCATTCAATCACCTGTGGGGATTATTGTGTCAATATCCATTGCAACTGGAAAGAGGTGTGAGGGTAACTCCATGTTTGTGTTTCAGGGTAAAAACATATATCTCAATATGGTCAATAATAATGTCTGTGGGCTCAAAGGATCTGTGGTGTTTCTGTTGCCCTATTGCTCTTCATCAGCAGAAAGACCAAAGTCCTCACTAAAAATTAAGGTTACTTAAAAGAAAAAATAATTACCAATGTTTCTAATACAGATTAAAATATACAGGGCCTTGAAATAAAACTGGACTAGCTGAAAATGATAAAGAACATTGTCCTGAATATTGCAAAATTATTATTTTTTTCTTGCAGAAAAGCAATTACTTTGGGATGCTGGCTGATATTAGACCACCTGATTATATTCTGTTTTATAAAATGTGAGGAATTTACATAGTTGGAAGGTTGCACATAGAACTCAATATTGTGTAATCTTGAAATGTTAACTTTTTCAAGCCATGTAGTCACTCTATATGGAAGGGTAGGTGATATTTCTGCTCCAGTAACCTTCTCAAGACTCAGCAAATAGTCTCGGCAGGGGTTAACCTGCAGGATGTCCATAACAGCAGAATTTCTCCTCATCCGTAGTGATAAAAAATCAGCAGAATTTTCCTCTTTTCATATGTAAGGAGAGTGTGAAGCCTTTAAAAAAATGCATAAGGGCAGAAGAAGCTGGAGTGCAATAGACTTCGTTATAATTTGTCCTCCTGTGCTGGATGAATATAGTGCTGAGTGACTGGCAGATATTTTAAGATCCACTTCTTCCTTTTTTTTTTGATTAGAAGAAATTGTGCATGGTCTTCCTTGGTATACAGCCCTTGATTTCTACCTGCTTAGGAACTCTGGATCAGAGAACAACTTCTTTCTAATAAAGGCTTTGGGGATACCTCACTTGTAAGTGGGCTAACAGTAACCTCTATTCTAAAGTTGCCTTATAAGCACATTTTCATTTATTTTATTTTGCTAAAGTTTCTCTCAGCTCAAATTTTCTGAGATTTCTATCTAGCTTAAAATGATAGGTGACATCTATATCTGTATAAGCATACACTCGTGGAAAACTTATACTGCTTATGAAGAATCTCTTAAATCTCAACCTTGAAATTGAATAGGAAACTCCAATCCAGAATGCTGGAAAGAATCTGCATTTGTAAGTAGCCACCCTTATCCCAGTTAGTTGTAATCAGGTCTACTATGAAGCTTTGCCTATCATATTCTATTAGATTATCATTATATTTACAGCTTCTGATACAACTGCACTCCAGACTGGGACTCAATTGCTACAAATACAGACAGTCACACTGTAACTCCTCCAAATATGCTTGGTTAGACTTAAACTATTACTTAGTGGCAGTGCAAAATGAAGAATAGATTCACTAGCATATTCACAAATTTCCTGTTTCTTTGTAATTTCTATTTGCTAATCTCAAATGTCTCATAAATGGTTATGAGCCAGAAAACTTATTCCAGGTGTGGATTATTTGCTAGTTAACACTTTTCACTTGCTTTTTTAAAAATTTAAAGTCTACCAACAAGAACAGAGAAACCATGGCATCTGCTTTTGATGGCTGGTCATACATTATAATTATCTGAAGAAATTGATTTATGAATCACTGTTTTTCTAGGTGAAAAGAGCTTTGTCCAAGTATTCGTTGAATACTTATGAGTAATGAATATATTTGCAGAATTCAGGATTGCCTCTTGAATGGTTTGTAAGCAAAATAAAAAAAACCCCAAACCAAAACCGGCTAAATTCACAATGAATATTATTTGCAATGAATAATTCAACCAGTATTAATTATTTAGCACCTGTAGAGGAAAAACAGGGAAATAGATATGCTAACATGGTGTTGCCTCTTTTCTGCCTAACTATCAGGTATTGATGTAGAGAAGGGTAGATGTCTGTCACACAGCACACACTGGCAGATGTGTTACCAGCAAGGGAAGAGGATTTAATTTGCCAAAATTATCCATCTATCTGTCTATCTAGACATTTATACAGAAAGACTCACATAGATGCAGCCATTATCTCTATATATTTAATAAAACTGTTGTACATGAACTTTTTAGTATTGCTCGACAGCTCCAAAATACATGTTGACCGTGACATGCAGGACATACATAAAAGCAACGTGTAGACGTATCTTGTGTACATGCTAGCACAAGAGATTAAAGGTCACATTTCTTCTAAAAGAGCAAAACCAGCAATTTTTACACTTGTAACTTAGGTAGATGCACAAGACGAATCCTTATTTGCTTGAGTGACCATATTGTAAGTATCCAATATGTGTTTCCATGTAAAATTATTATGCTTGCTTTATTTTAAATACCGGGCTTTATAGTACAAGTAGAAGAATGGGAAAGACAAAGATCCCAACAATCTTATGAAATAAGAAGTAATATTTTTAACATTTCTTTTCTTTTACATTGCCTTTATACAATATCTGTGTAATTACATGACAGCGCATGCATGTATTCTACCTTATAGACCTTAGTCTCTTCTGTGGTATAATACTATATTTTGTAGAATGAGATAAAGTGTCAATGGTTTATTTGAAAATTGCTAACTGTGTTGTGATAGACAATCAGTCGACCACACGCTGTTCCCATTATGGTTGACGTAGGTATGGATTGTTCCCTGATGTTTCTCAACATTTTGCATTCACACAGGCTTGTGTCATGCATTATCACTAAAGCGGCACCCAAAGAGTAGTATGTTTTTATTCTCTTTTATTAAGAAAAGAATTATTATTTGATGGTTTTACTCTGAAATAAGAGTTCTGCCCTCAACACTCTGTTTTGAGAAGTTCCATATAGAGACCTAGGTTACATACAAAAAGAGACTTGCCCGTTTACATTGCAATAAATATATAATTTACATAGTAAGGAGGAGCACAGATCTTTCCTTGTTCTGATCATCGCAGGAATTCATGTACTGTGAATCCCTCAGGTGGATCAGCACACTGGGCTTTTGCCCTTTTCTTCTAAGCAGTTGAGAGTTGCAGTACAATATTAGGGTGCAGCCACTAGATTAGGGTATTCTAAGCCAGAAGAGAACTAATTTTAATGGCAGTGTGTAGCTAAATAACCTAGCCAGATTTAGAAGATCTCTTTTTTCTAACTGGAACACGAGATTTTTGAAAAGGGATGTGTGCAATTGAGAAATTGATTATAAAGGGGGGTGGGTGGGGAAATCTGGATGTTATTAGGAATTATCTGAAAACTATAGAAATGGATTATCAATTTCCAGGTAGGTCTACAGGATTGTATTCCCACATTTCCAATACCAGCAAATTAGGTGTAAACTGGAGCTGAGAAAACTTAATCTCTTCTAACATCATTTTCAGCATGTTTACTTTTTTTCCTCTCTGAGATTTGAATTGCTGAGAAGAAAAATTGGCCCAGGTTCTCAGCTTTTTCCAACACAGGTTGAGTTATAGATAGCAGGCTATAAATGCACCACTTGTACTTCAGTGATCCTGTGCTATTTTTCACTAGCCCTTAGCAACTTCTGAGCTTCTCTAAATTAAACTGGATGGTTACGATTCCAAAGGGAAGACACAATGCTTGATGACTGCTGGAAAGCAGAGTGTGCCAGTCATGTCCCCACTGTGTTTGTTTTCCAGGTAGAAACTCCTAGGAAAATAGGATTGGAGAATGCTCATCCAGTCTGACCCACTGGACATGAAGGTCTGAAATTTTACCTTTTTGAAGCTAATGAGATAGCATCCATCGATTCTATGCTCTAGCTCCTTTGTGCCAATAACCTGCATGCCTGGAGGAGACTCTGACCCCGAATGTTTCATTTTGATTCTTTCTTTTTCTTTCCCTTATTCTGTTGCCACTATTTTAATATGTGCCGTGGTTGTTTCTTGTTTCAGTACAGAGCTGAACTTTCTCAAATGCAAGATGACTCCTGAGAAAGGAAGTTCTCACAGTATTGCTACATTTATTTGAGACCAAAGATAACCTCACGGCTATTTTGTCTTTGAAACTGTCTTTAAATGCAACAACAATTAAAGTTGTGAAACAAAACAGAAAGCACATGAAAAAAAAATATGCAATCCCTTATACTGACTGCTTTGCTTGCTGCTCCAGGTGAGTTAGCATAGACATGGGTAAAAAGGTGCTTAAGAGAAATCTTCATACAAAATAGATTTTTGTGGGCCTCTCCCTTTTCTGTTTCTATTTTTCTTTAGCATATCATAACTGTGGACCATCAGGGAAGCTTTCCTATGACTTCAGATTTCAAAGCTACAGGTGGTCTGCAAGCATAGTACTTCAAAGAGTGTTCTGATTAAATGAAACAATGTTTGTGTAATATGGATCCCAGATCTTTGAACTTTTTTCAGATCAATTCAGCCAACAAAGATTCAATTAGGTGAGATCAGAAGACCCGCTTCCACCCTTTGTTTTCATCTGTCATTCAGCCTTGTCTTTTCAAATAGCTTTTATACAAAACCAAGGCCAATCATTTATTTTAATGAGGACCACAATCAAAATGATGGTGGTGGTGACGATGGTCCTTGTACTAACAGTAATAAAACACATTTGCAGCTGGCAATACTGTTTGCTTAAAAAAAACCCAAAAGCAACTAGTATCGCCTAAGTAGTATTTTAACTGAATTAGCACATGTTGGCACAAGCTGGGTCTGTATCCGCTACTGAAGCTTATTTAACTGTACGTATCTTGTGGTTGGTATTTTTTTTTTTTGCCTTCAGTGAAAGAAAAACTGATCCTAACAGTTTTAAACTTGTTAATTCAAACCATATGTCATAGAGCCAGTCTCCATATGGTGCAACACCACCTTATATTTACAGGGTGCTGCTTTTCCAAACATTATTCTAAAAGCTTTATTTGCCCCAAATGTAATAGGTGGTACTGAGCTCCTGAATACAGCTTTTAAAATACCTCAAGTGTCTAAATTGCATGCTGATATAGCAAAAACACACCGATTATTAAAAGCTAATTACAGCCCATTTTATTGGCAAAAATGTGCTAATCAAGTCCTTGACTGAGAGTGTATACTTAAGAGAAAGAAAAGCATGCTGTCAATCCTCAGTCTCCAAACATGGCAACAAAAGATAGGTGTAGAAAAAAAATCCATCACCTTGTAGAAAGACTTTTATGATTTAATCTTCCATGGTTGGTTGTTCAAAACTATGCTGGAATTAGAGAGAAGAGGTAGCCTCTACTCTTTCTGTCCTTAGGAAAGAAAAAAACCCCAACCTCCGGATTTCTGAAGCAAAATTGCAATGGAAAGAATGAAGGAGGTTAAAGAGACTGTTGAGTTTGACTGATGCTTTTTGTTTGCTTCTGTCTACTCTGGAAGAAAATGGTGTGGAAATATCTTTGAAATGATTGTCTTCAGTATGGAAAAATGCTGAAGAATAGCACAGGGTGCTTTCTGGGGTCTTTGAGGACCATTCCTTCTATAGCACTTCAGTCTGTTTACTTGATTTCACCCTTCTGGGGTACCAGAAAATACGTATTTTCTTACCCACCCATTTTAGTACCAACCCACTCTCGAAGCTGCCAAGCCCTAGGGAACAGGCAAATGGATCATGGCTTATTCTTCATTAAGCTTTCTTGGGGGAACAAGGGGAAGCTTCGGCAGGCTTACCTGATAGACAATCTGAAAATGGAGCTTCAGGCAGATGGCACATGATTGTCTAAACTTAATTGATCTATGCAGGGGAGAGTTATTACGTTGAAACATGTGCCACCCAGAACTCGTTCTAGACCTGCTCTTTGTATCCAGTGACATAAAAGACTATGTTTTACTGAGTCTTACAGAGGAATGCCATACAATTTCCATTTTTTTCCCACCTTGCCCAGTAGATGCTCCATCTGCCCCCTGTATAAACTGTAAGGTTTTATGCTGGAAAACATTACCTAGTGTGTACATGCATTGGTCTGAAAGGAACCCTGCAGCCAGAGTGAGGATGATGGATTGAAACCATTATCGCTCATCATTCTTCACATGCGTAAGCCTGCCTCAAAGTTAGTCTCTCTTGGCTTGCTCTTCTCTTTCTGTGCTTTATGGTTAAAGTGAGACTTCCTTGCTCCTGTTAGGAAGGTTCCTGGCTGTGTGATTTTTAAGGCTCTGCAGTATACCATTTTTTCAAAGAAGGACCCACAAACCACAAACAAGCCTTAAACTATTGACACATGTGAAGGCAAATTCTCTGATCATTTATACCACAGTAACTAAATCTACCATAGTGAATTTAGAATAGCTCGACTGGCATCAAGGGAGTTACTTCTGGCTTCTCACTGGTGCAGCTGGAGGCAGAATTTGACCATAGAGAAAAACATTGCTATTTAGTTCATTAATCACCAAGGAAACTTGCTAGCAGACCAATCCTACCGGTTTTCATTATTTTCTTGATAATCTTATTAGAAACAGAATTCTAAATTGCATGCAGAGAATTCAGTGGAAAGAAAACAGACAGCATTTAGCAAGCAGTCCAACCTATTTCTAGTCTAATAAGTTAATAGCAACATTCTTACAGAAGCCTATGCAAATAAAAAGCAAAAAACAATAGCATTCTGAAATGAAAAAGAGAAACGCATACACAACTGAATGAAATAGTTCAGTGCATAATACCACTAGTTAAAAAAAATACTTATTGTCTTCAACAGTCTCCCGCTTAGATTAAGCTACCAACCAATTAACCTATTCAGAGTACACAATGCTTTCCTAATACAATAGTCATGAATGGATCAGTGTAAGAATGATGCATTGTCTATCATTTGAATACATCCCGAAGAGAATGAACTCAAATACAGAAACTAAATGCAAGATATAAACAAAAGATAAGTGTTAACATGTGCCTACTTGTTCAAAAGAAAACCAAAGAGTCCACCATATGATATAGTGCCACAGTTACTTGAAGATGACCTCTCACAAAGACCGAGAAATAGTAATATGCTATGATTTACGATGGTAGATTAGCTAGGCGATTATTTCAGTCAGAAAAGGTGTCCTTTCTGATAACAGCTCTGTCAAGTTTCTCCTTGTGCAGTACACGTCTTGTATGTAAGTTTTGCTAGTTTCGTTAGCAGTGAAATTAAGAGGCTTGATGCTTGTGCCACTACCAATAGAGAAAAAATCAGCACAGTAGTCTCCTACAAGCTGCTCTGAATTGTTTAAAATACCTACTTCAGACTGTTGCAGATTTTTCATCTTTTCTTTTCTAGTCCTCCACTAATTTCAGGAATCTGTGGTGCCTGCCAAGCTACCGGCAACATAGCTCGATTCTAAACCCTGATGGCTTTTTTATTGGATGTTTTAAAAGAAACGGGTACTTTTTTATATGATACTCAGGCTTTACACCGTATCAATTCTCTGCATGATACTTGGTTCTCCTATAAGCAAGCTTTTGTCCTTGAGAATGAATGTTATAAGGGCCAAAACCCCACAAAACGATCCTGGATTTCAGACCACAGAAGTGCAACCTGAGACAGCTATGGTGACTCGCTGTCTCTACCACAGACATCCTGTGTGCACTTCAGCAAGTCACTAGATTTTTCAGAGCCTTGGCTACCCATTTATGGACCAGGAACAATAATATGTCATTTATCGCATGTTTTGTTTATCTCTCTGTACAGTTGAAAGTGTTACAGGAGAGTAGCTGGGCTGCAGAGCCTCTATTACAATGGAGGCTCAACTTTAACTGGAGCCAGTAGGAGCTACTGGAATGCAAATAGTAACGGTAGCAATAGAAATAATAATTAATAGGGGGGGAAGGAAGAAGATTATCAGCACGATTTACACGTGGACTGTTTATCCCTAACTGTTACACATCCCATATGCTTTTTGCTCTATCACAGCATGATGTTTCCTGAGATCTGCATTCTTCAATCATGGTTTTACTTTGAGTTGAGGTATCTGATTCCTGGTCTGCCCGAAAAAACCCTCATCTTGCCAAATGATTAGTAGGAAGAAAGGGAGGCCGTTTCCCCCCTCTCCCATTCAAGTAACCAAGCTTGTAGATCTGTGGGGGAAGAGAGATCAGTTTGGTTAGGTTAGTTGTAATAGCTATTTAAGACTCTGGAACGATTAATGATATACTGCACTTCTGCCTGTTGTATTTGCCATTGTGGCTGTGTAAATGATAACCTTTACGAAAACCAGCAACTTTGATGCTTTACGGGGTAGTTATTGCAAGAGAAATGTGCAACTAGGGGGAGATGGTTTTGTCTCTCAGTTTGGCAAACGAGAGACTGGGGACAAGGAAACCTAAGGCGCGTTATTGATGGATTCGGCTAGGGTTTCTACAGTCTCCTCGATGAGCAGAATTTGCCAGATTTACTGGGAAAGCTCTGCACGTAACTAACTCGTCAGGCTACAGCACCCTATGCCCTTGGCAGTTCTCTCTCCCTGTGCCTCTGGACTCGGAGTCCTCGGCAGGGACTGAGCACCTCGACGGTGTCCTCGGAGCCGTGTCCGGCACGACCGGCTCCCACCGCCGCCGCCTTCTGCACGGGACCCCCCGGGCAGCTCAGGGTTTTGTCTCTGCGACGCGCAGGAGGACTCGAGGGTTTGAGCTGTGGGTTCCTGAGACAATTCAGGTCTTGCTGGAAAGTTGATAAATTATCTCGTAATAAGCTGAGTCATTTAGGTCATATTAGGTTAACTGACCGTCAGCACTTATTTTATAATATAAATTACTTGCATTGAATTGGCCCAGAGGCTTTAGTGGACGATAAATAATTAATAATAGAACAGAAATGAAATGGAGAGGTTGTAGACCACTTTTTTATTTTGCAATTTCAAATACTGCCTTTTTTTTTTTTTTTAATACAAATCCTCTGAAGTTGCAGTTGTGGTTATTAATGATAGGGAAAATAAAACATTAATCAAATCTTTACAACTTTAAATAAGGAACTGTGTCTCATTAAAGTATATAACAATCTTAAATGCAATCTTACTTGCACGGCTTTTCTTTTCTCTTTTATTTCTTCTTTAATTTTAATTATATTTGTCTTTTAGGAATTTAAAATTTCATTATGTATAAATGAATACACTTGCAAACCCTTATTCCAGCTTAGGCTTTAGCTCAAAATATGATTGTCCTGATGTGCGGTTTTCTGAAATAATGAGAAAAACAGATCAGTGTGATAAATGCTACAATGACCTGTACAGAAGCACTCCACTTTACCAATACAGAAATTCTACATAGTCCGTCAAGTGAAACTATGGTTTTATGTAAGGATAAACAAGGCGTTTGTTTATTCATTTTTAAAATAACATGATTTTTAAATAATCAAGATAAAAAGGTCACATATTTATTAATATGTAACACACTTCTCATTACTCTGGTAATATTATGCAACTGTTGCCTTTCAGCTGCCAGTTCTTTGCATTCATTTAATGTGCTCCTATATCCTTGTATGTGTCAAATGTTACTATGCTTTTTGTTTTATTCAAGCTGAATATATTATTAACCTCTGCAGCACTTATTAGAAGGCAATGCTTTTCCTCCAGAATCCAGAAGGAAGAAGAATTTAAAAGGAAAAAAAAAACCCCAAACAAATTTACATGGCCACATCAGAAGCTTCTTTTTAAACTGACTTTCAAAGTGGTAAATTTTACATTGGAATACTGATAGTTATTAACTTAAATGCTTAAAGGCCCTGAAAAAGTTTATTTTTGAGTCTTTATTACTCATTCAGAGACCAGCTACTCTCTCAAGAGACTATACATTTTTGACAAGGGATATACATGCAAACACTGCATTTCCTTTAGGAATGAGAGCATTCCCTGATAACGTATTGGGTAACCTTAATAAGATAATGATTATGCTATTTTACTATTAGCTTATTTCCAGCAGAGATGTTTATATTTCAGTGAGTCAAACATCTCAGCATTCGGTGTCTCTGGTTTGGCATTATTCTAAAGCCAAAGGAAAGGGCTTACACATGGACAGGCCAGTCAGAAAGAGTTGATCTTCGTGTTTCTGGAGTGACAACCTGCACATGAATACACAGGGAAGTAAATGTATTGCATGTCTGCTTTCAGACACAGTGATGCTGGTGGACCTGTAGAAAAGGATGCTGAAGGTGAAGCATATCATTCAGGTAGAGTAATTCAGTACTGTAATTCAGGTGTAATTCATTGAAGTGATGAATTATACAATTTTTCATAACAAAATGTGAGATAAGACAACAGCAGTTGGGTTTGCTGTGATTCAACTGCAAAATGTTTCTTAAAAATATTTTTTAATTAGCTATCTTAAAAGACACAGGCTTTGTAAACAGTTGGTAATGATACAAATTAAGGAGGCTAATAACCTAATTCACACTGGAGCCGACGTTGTCACAGAAATATTAAGACTTTCTGGACTCATGGTGAATATTGCCAAGGTCACTGAAAGATGATCTATTATTTCCTCAGTTCTGGAAGGGTTGTTAACTATACAAGTAATTATTTTTGACTATTTTTACAGAGGCAGTTGAACATCTCCTGAATGTATCTTTTCTCTCCTGTTCTTTGCCATCTTGTTTAAATACGATTAGTATTACTGCAATTTGAATATCAGGTACTAAACTGGAATAGCTGAGAATATATGGTTAAAAGGTGCTCATATTTTTGGGTTTAAGTGGGAACAATGTGAAAATCTTTAACTCTTATGTGGCATGCTACAGAATTTAACACCGTGATTTTGCACTAGGTCTAAAGTCTGACATCTGCTAGAAAAGTGCCACAGCAAGCTGCAAGAAGTCTAGGAGACTCTTGGGGCGTATTGAGGATAACTTCCTAACCCAGGTGACAGAAAGGCCAGCCAGAGAGGTGTTACTGGTCCTGTTGCTCACCAGCTCAGAGGAACTTAAAGGAGAGGTCAAAACTGGTGGTAGCTGCAGTGATCGTGCCCTGGTGGAAATCATGATCTCGAGGGATATAGGCCAGGTGAAAAGTATAGACTAGACCCTAAACCTTAAAAGAGCAAAATTCCAGTTGTTTAAGGGACTAGTGGTTAGGATCCCCCAGGAAACTGCCCTCAGGAATAAAGGAGCAGAAGAGAGCTAGCAGCTATTTAAAGATATTTTTCTTAGAGCACAATAGCTCTCAATTCCCATTTGCAAGAAATCAGGCAAGGAAGGCAGGACACCAGGATGCCTGAGTAAGGTCCTCCTGGTCAAACTGAAACACAAGAGGGAAATGCATACACAGTGGAAGCAGGGACACACATCTTGGGAAAAATATAGGGATACTGCCCAGGAGTGTAGGGATGGCATCAGGAAAGCTAAGACAGAGCTGGAGCTAAATTTGGCACGGGATGTGAAGAATAATAGTAAGGGGTTCTGTAAGTATGTTAGTCAGAAAAGGGGAACAAAAGAAACTGTACACCCTTGGTAAATGAGATGGGATCTGGTGATGACCAACATGGAGAAGGCTGAGGTACTCAAAAAATCTTTTTGCCTCAGTTTTCACTGGTAATTGCTTCTCCCACATCTCTTGAGTCCCTGAATCTCAGGGCAGGGACTAGGGGAATGAAGTCCCACCCATCATAGGAGAAGATCGGGTTTGTGACCATCTGAGACACCTGAACATACACAAGTCCATGGGACCCAATGAGATGCATCCCAGGGTCCTGAAGGAACTGGCAGATGTAGTCACTAAGATGCTTTCCATAATATTTGAAAGTCATGGCGGTCAGGTGAAGTCCGCAGTGACTGGACAAAGGGAAACATCACACCCATTTTTAAAGAGGGTAAAAAGGAGAACCCTGGGAACTACCCCCAAGTCAGCCTCACCTCTGTACCTGGTAAGATCATGGAAAGGATCCTCCTGGAAGTGATGTCAAGGCATATGGATAACAGAGAGGTCATTAGAGATAGCCAACATGGCTTCAAAAAGGGCAAATTGTGCCTGACTAATCTGGTGGCCTCCTGCAATGGAGTGACTGCATTGGTGGATACGGGAAGAACAACTGAGTTTACCTGTATGTACTCCTGTATCTGTCCTGAATTCTGTAAGGCCTTTGACACAGTCCCACACAATGTCCTTGTCACAAAATTGCAAAGATATGGTTTTGATGGATGGACTATTCTATGGATAAGGAATTGGCTGGATGGCTGCATGCAAAAAGTTGCAGCCCATGGCTCAATGTCCAAATGGAGATCAGTAACAAGTGGTGTCCCTCAGGGGTCTGTACTGGGACCAGTACTGTTCCGTATCTTTATTAATGACACAGACAGTGGGATTGAGTGCACCCTCAGCAAGTTTGCAGATCACATCTGAGCTGAGTGGTGTGGTTGATACGCTTGAGGGAATGGATGTCACTCAGTGGGCAGGCTTGAGGAGTGGGCCAGTGTGAACCCCATGAAGTTCAACAAGGCCAAACGCAGGGTCAGGGCAATCACCAGTAGCAATACAGACTGGGTGATGGATTGCTTGAGAGCAGCTCTGCAGAGAAGGACTTGGGGATATTGGCAGATAAAAAATTGGACACGAGCTGGCAATGTGCACTTGCAGCCCAGAAAGCCAACCGTATCCTGGGCTGCACAAAAAGAAGCGTGGCCAGCAGGTTGAGGGAGGGCATTTTGCCCCTCTACTCTGTTCCACCTGGAGTACTGCATTCAGCTCTGGGGTCCCCAGCACAAAAAAGACGTGGTCGTGTTAGAGTGGGTGCAGAGGAGGGCCAGAAATTAGGTCAAAGGGCTGGAACACCTCTCTTGTGAAGAAAGGCTGAGAGACTCAGGGTTCTTCAGCCTGGAGAAGGAAAGGCTCTGGGGAGACCTTATTATGGCTTTCCATACAGGATGCTTATAAGAAAGATAGAGAGAGACTTTTTACAAGGACTTGTAGCGATAAGACAAAGTGTATGGTTTTAAACTGAAAGAGGGTAGATTTAGATTAGATATAAGGAAGAAATTCTTTACTATGAGGGTGTTGTGACACTGGAAGAGGTTGCCCAGAGAAGATGTGGATGCCCCGTCATTGGAAGTGTTCAAGGTTAGGTTGGATGGAGATTTGAGAAACCTGGTCTACTGAAAGATGTCTCTGTCCATGGCAGGGGGGTTGGAACTAGATGATCTTTAAAGATCCATTCCAACCCAAACCATTCAGTGATTCTGTGATTCTATGATTCTGTGATCTTCTTGAAGTACGTCATATACTTTGGGAAACAATCAGACTTAACTGAAAGCTGTAAAGTATGGCAAAATCCACCACATCCTTTGTAACTTGTTCCAACGATAAATTAATCTCATTGCTAAAGAAATTTGCCTTCTTATCCACTTGAACTCGGAGGAATTCAACTTCCAGTGCCTAGAGCTTCTCTTAGCTTTTGATGACAGTTCTTCAAGAAATGCAGTGATTTTTTCCCAGACAGATGGCAAGAGGTCTCCAGACATTGATCTTGATGTATGTTTAAATACACAAGAAAAAGTATGGATTTTGTAGGTGTGTTTCTTTTTCAGGAGGCAGATTGTGACCACAGTTGTACAGGAGGTGGAACCTGGTTAAGCAACAGCAGGCAGCAATTTCTGATGGTCTAGATAACTGTGAATTTCTCTGTTGATATGAAGTTATCTATTTTGGTGCTTGAACAATAACAGACTGTGTACTCTAATGGACCAGACTGTACAGGTAGACAGTATCAATACCTGGCTGAGCTGCTTTTTTGATGAAAAATGTTTATTAAAATACAGTAGATAATAGGTAAAAGAAATTCTTAAAATATTGTAATAAATGAAAATAATTTGTCTTCATTAAGAAGAAAAGTAACAGGCAAATTGGATTTTAATTATTAATAATAAATAGATACTTTAATTATAAGGAACAAAACTTCTCAGATTATATCAATATAAAAAGAATTAGAATTAGCCAGCAGGTCAATAATGAATATTTCAAAAGCTAGTGTTCAAAATAAAAATGTTTGTGTTTCTATTAAGTACAAATTTCAGAAGTGGTATAGTAATGGTATAAAGGAAAAGAACTAACATTGAAACTGCCAGAATGAGTAAACAAAAGCAGCATCTCGATACCATATATTTAATTAGAGCAAAGAAAATAGATTAAAATGTACATTGAAGTTAATAAAATCTGTTATTTTCTTTTTCTAGGACTTACACATGCTATTGTTTTTAATTGTTAAAGAAGTGACACTAAAAATTACTCTATATTAATAAGGTCTGAGATATACCAAACCTAATTTAGTGAATTTACTGATCAAGAGAGATTATTTCTAACTTCTACAAGGCTGTCTTAAGTCTGACGTTTAAGCCATTCTGTTTCTTACATCACTAGCAGTTTATAAAAAAGCTAAAGCAAAAACCCCAACACTCAGAACTTGGTTTAGAATTAAGCAGATGGACCTTATCACGTATTTTGGGGGGAAAATTAAATCATAATTGTAGTTTGTATGGTAGCGTAAAATACGCAGAGAAACAGCATTCAGAGCAAGAGAGTGCTCTTCTGGCTTTCTAAATAACTACTTTACTGAGAAAGACGGCATCTGCAGCGGTTGAAACGTTAGTAGCTTCGGTGATGACCAAAGAGCGTGGCCCAATCTTTATTGTGATTTCTGCCTTGGCCTGTGATTCCTTCTCTTCTCTGTACGGAAGGAGGTAGCCTTTAAAGGATTCTGGGGGCAAAACCTGCCTGTCTAGTCCAGGCACATAAGTGAGCTGGTCAGGAGCAACTTCAGAAGCCTTTGCAAGTGCTTACCTCTCTCAGTTGCCTGTGGGAGTAACATAGAGCACTAAATTTAGAAGGACTGACTGCCGAAAGAGTAATTTTAAGCACAAACCAGGCAGCTCCATCAGGCTGACTGTTCCCATCTCCCGTGATGGTTTCCAAAGCGGTTGTTAATATGTGTGTATTTAATTTGGTTGTCTGGAGATTTTGCGATACTTACAAAATGTGCATGGAGGAAGAGAGTGAGATCCACACATACCTTTCCCTCTAGATTCAAATGATCTAGCGGCTGCAGAATGAAAAAAGCTGTTAGGGTATGCCTACTCCTTACTGCTTTCTCTTAAGCACTCATGGTAAATTAGAGGGCAATACCGATGAGCACCAAAAATTAATCAGAGCACAAGGCTAATTGAGCATTATCAAATTCTGCTAAAAGTAAATCAAGTGCCAACATTGTTGTCATCTTGGAAATTAAGTGAGGTGGCTGTGTAGTGGATGTAAAGTCTAAGTGTATGAGACAAAAGGATCATTAGTATTAATGCTTATCATTTATTTTGCATATGTAGTGAAATATCACAGTCAGGATGAGGGTTCCATTTACTTGGCAAGGTACAGATACAAATGAAAACGTAATTGCTGATATAAAGGCATTTTGGATTTAGGCCAGTAGGAATCCTGAAAAAACTCAATCATGTCCTAAAAATTTTACTCCTGTGAGTAGTCCTAGGGACATCAAAGAGGTGATTCATCTACAGAAGGAGTCGAGAGAAAAGTATGTGCAGAACTGAACTATAATATAAAGCAAAAGACAAGTTGAGGGTCATAAGCAGGAGGAAGAAACTGAAGGTAATGGCATAAGAGGCTTGTTTCAGAAAGAGTAAACCTCCTGCTTTTGCAAAGGATCCAGCATCAGGCCTTCTCATTACCAACCCTGCACTCAAATCCTGAAATGAAATATTACTTATGGCCTGTGGGTGGGCTATCCCAAGGTAGAGTTCCTTTCAGCAGAACAGACTGATCTTCCAAACCATTCGGGTCTCCACTGGGTTATAAACATCCCTGGAACCACAGAATAATGCAGAATAAAAGGGACCCTTGTGGGTCTTCTACTCAAACCAGTGCTGATTTCAAATTTAGAGCAGGTTGTTAGGGCCTTGTCCAGCTGAGTTGTGAATACCTGTTGAGATGTGCCTTTTTCACTACACTCCTTGGAAAAGGTTTTTCTTATACCCAGTGGGAAAATCCCTTCCTGCAGCATGTGTCCTTTGCCTCTCTTCCTTTAGCTGTGCAACTACAAGAAGAATCTGGATTCCTTTTCTCTATTTTGGTAGCTGAAGATAGTAATGAAGTGCCCCCAAAGCTGTCCCTTCTCCAGACCAACCAAGCCCAGCTCCCACAGCCTTTCCTTTATCCCAGAAAAGGTTCAACCAGATGATCTCTGAGATCCCTTCCAACCTGGTCTGTTCTATGATTCCTCATGGCCAAGTGCTCCAGCCCCACCACTGAACTCACTCTGATTTATCCAAGTCTTTTTTTTTACTCTCTCTAAATACACTTCAATACAGTGACTTGTATCTACCTAACTCCTTTCAGCAAAAGGCTGTGCAAGAATGAAGCCCACAAAAGACCAACTGGAACTGAACCGCAGTAATATTCTTGCATCATAATTATGAGTGACATTCACCAGACAGATGGCAGCACAAAAAAAAAAAAAAAAAAGCTGGGTCACTTTTATTTAGGATAAAACCATGAGCCTCTGAAGAGAGGACATTCCTTAGATGGTGAAATGTATAAATAAACCCTGGTATGGAATTGGTACCTCCAGAAATCAAAGTAACTTCCTGACTCTTCGCTTAAGTGGGTACCCCCTGTTTATGTCCAACCAAATATTACTGGATGCTCACAGATGCAAAAATGAACAAATGAGAGTGCGATTGAATGCATAAGAAAATGTGTTGGGAAGGTGACAATTTCAAGCACTTGAAAGTCAGAAAATGACATTTCCTGTAGTAACATTATCTCAGCCCTACTGTATATTTTATGACATACTTTGTATTTTACCACACTTAAAGGTAAGACATATATTTACAAAGAAAAGCGGGAATATAAAAGACTGCACTAAGAAGGTAACATTTGCCATATCCTGGTTTTTAAAAGCTTAAAAAGCTAACCTTAATGTGTGACTTATTTAAGTTTTTGTCCTTAATAACCATTAAAAAAAAGAAAAAGTAAGTACAAGACAAAGTAATTTCCAAAGCTTCAAACATTTCTGCTGCAGATATAGATGGCAACTGCCCTCCTGTATGTACACAGTTTTTGAAACTGTGTTAAGGAAAGCATTTTCAGAAAAGAAATGTTTTCAGAAACAAAATCCTGATCAGGTGAAAAAGGCATACCCAAATTTATACAACCATATAAATTACATTGAGAAATACTAAAATACTAGCCGAGCTATTTTCTGAAATACAGGTATTGATAACAATTTGGAATAGTGGAGAAGATTCAGAGGGATGTGGCACCACATGAATGTTGTGTCAGTACCTTAAAAATTAAGCAGAACAATATAAATCACTACAAATGCTGTTTAGGCTGACTGATTGCAAGCTAAGACATGAACAGGATAGACAGAGATGCAATTAGGAAAGAGGTAAAAGGTAGTAGCCTAACTAATGAGAGTCAGCATGGATTTATATAAAAAAGGTCATGTTGCACAAATTTGATACAACTGTCTGATGAGATTTCCATCTTGTTTGACCAACATTATTGCATTTTCAAAATAGACGTCTCTAAAATATTTGCCTTTGTGCACTATACAAAATAAATTTGTTAAACACTTACGAAGTGAGAGATCAGAAAAAGTAATTGTAGACAGAGAACAAATCATCTGGTAATTCAAATCCTGAAAGGAGCTGCAACAGGACTATCCTTGACCCAGGCCTACTCAGTATCTTTACTAGTTATCTGGAGATAAATAAAAAGCTCTTGCTGGTGAAGTCTGCAGATAATCTGAGCAGCTGTGGCATGTTAAATAACAAAGAGAAATTCTAGCAAGTGATCTGTATTGTACAATCAGACAGGCTCACTTACACAGCATCAGTGCTTTTCACTTGAATGAAAGGTCACACATTTGGGAAAACAAAAAGGTAAGTCACGTTTTCAGGATGAGGGAGTATTTTTTTTGAAGGAAAAAAAAAAAACAAAACACCAAGCCCCAGTGCATTGAAAGAGGACTTAGTTGGCAAGGTAGAGAACCAGCTAAATATGAAGTCTTACAAGACTAACACAATCCTAAGAAGTGAAAGCAGAGGAATCTAGTACAATTTTTCCCAATTGTAGATTAAATATCAGAAATACTGATGCCAGTATGTAGTTTCCACTTAAGAAAGAGGATAAAAGGTAAAGAAAGCAGCAAGAATGACTGACAGTCTAGAAAATCTAATATACAATGGCTGCCTTAAGAAGCCCAGCAGAAAGGAGGCTTAGCCTAGCCATCCAATGTCTAAATGTTTAAACATCTTATGTATAGGCTTAGATTAGGTGAGGAACATTAGCTTAAACCTCACAGATTTTTTCTAGGCTTTTATTCTATCCAGTAAAAAGCTTAGTAGTGTTGCCATGCACTAGTTTTGTTGTTGCAAGTATAAATTTGTAATTTGAATATTGGACTTCCATTCTCAGCGTCTGACAAACCAGTCAACCACTTTCTACCATGTGCCAACCAAGCCTGAGATCAGAATGACAAAGAATGGTTTCAAAGGAAGACTAGATGAAGCCACTTGTAGAGAGGGGAATTAGATTCCCCCCCTGCCCCCCTTCTTTCTCTATTTCTCTGGTTTTCTGCTTTTTCTAATCATCATACTACCTAAGCAACTTCTGTATGAGAACAAGAGCTGTTAGTGGACTTTACAGAGCGATTTATAGTCTTACTTTTCCTTGGAACAGGTTTCACTGGTTATATTTTCCTTATTTTTTTTTCCTTTTTTTTGTCGTTGTTGCCTTTTAGCAGTTATCAGTCAGAAAAGATTTCTACATGTTTTGGTCATAAGAGTCCATCTAATGTCTGGAAGGGGACAGTCTTTGGCGAAATAAAGTATTTTTGTCACCCTTACCACTTCTGAGTGTAAATGTGCTCTTGAAATCCAGGAGAGAGGTCCATTAGGATTGAACAGTACAAAAAGGAAGAAATCTATTTAAAATGTACATTTGATTATTTTTTCAAATTCTTATTCCTGTATAACAGATTTGTACAAATTTACAGCCACTGTATTTGGATGTGCTTTTTTTTTTTTTTTTCCTAGTTCAGAATTTTCTATTTAAATTTTAAGCTTTAAAATGGTTTAGCCGGCTCGGGAGACACTCTTTAATACAAAGAAAAGTACAAAAATGACTGAACACTACTATGGAATAAAATGAAAGGAAGAAAGTATTAAGGGGTGAAGGAGGTGTTATTGATGTGGAAAATGAAATGGAGACCCTTTTCCAAAGACTTCTTAAAAGAGCTGTCCTTACAGCGCCTTCCTGCCATTTTCTCCCTTTCCCCAAAGATTTTGTAGGTAAAACCCTGTATCGTAGGTGTTTTTCTGCCCATGAAATATTCATCAGCTCTGCAGTCTTTGCTTAAAGGAAGGAGCCAATAAAAGAAAAATACTTTAGATATTCTTATAAGAAGAAATTCAGTGCTGCCTAACTTCAAAAATTAGGTGCATTTGAGAAAGAGAACTATGTCACAATCTTCAATATATTAGCTCTCTCCCTATAAATCTGTAGCTAATGATGTAATGTGTAACATGAAAATCATATTGGATTTATATTCAGTTCCATTAGGAATATGACCTTTTCTCATTTGGAGCAACATGGGTACTATTTTTTGCCTGAAATGGGGCAATCTAAACAGAGTAGCTTGTGAATCATAGGGACAATGACTGATGACAATTTTAGAAATAGTCTGTCAGGGGATTGCCGGTTATTTGAAAGGGATTAAAATTTTGTGTGAAAAATCTTGTGTAAAACCTTTGTCTACTAATGAAATATGGAGTCAGATAGGGTGAAATGTAGCAAATGTCTTCATTTCACCTTCATCGTTGCTAAAATAATAATGATAAATCCTCCAAATAAAGTAATTATTATAAAATTTATGTGTTCTTTAATTGAAAGTGATTGTTTTCTGAAATATCTCTAAAAAATATTGAAAAATGAAGCAAAATGCTGTTATTTCATCTCAAAGTGGGATACTCAGTGCAACTTTTATTTGGTTCCCCCCCCCCCCAGCTGTAAGATCACACAAGCCATGAAATTTTTCTACCTTTTTAATGCTTTTTCAGGACCACCAGTAAGCCAAAACATTCATTATTCACAAAATTGTACTAAGTACTTCTCATTTCCTTGGGTTTCAGTGTCAAGAGTGGAATCAGACTTAGAAATGAATACCTGAAGGCTATAACTGCATTTTCTCTCGTCATCTCAGCTCCTCCAAGAACTCCCCTACCCTGACGGAAAGAATATTCATCGGGAAAATCATTGCGGCCCAAGTCAAGTCAGGTTGTCAGGACATGGGCAGTGACTAAGAAGCAGAAGGACAGGACCTGTATGCAGGTGATCATCCCTCCCAGGTAAATCAATGAAAGACCTTTCCAAGATTGCAGGAGGACAGGACTAAAGATTCCCCACCTGAAGAAGGAGTAAGGGGGAGTAGAGCCCTGCAGTGGTATTTAAAGGGGCTAGTTCTTCAGAACCTCTTTGCTTTTAACTTGGACAAGATGGCACAAGACATGAGATTGGCATGTGAAGAGAGTATTCAGGGAAATCAAAGCCACATTTCCCACTGAATTGTCTGGGATTGCTTCCTCATGATTTCTTTCACCAAGGTCTTTTGAGAAAGGCTAGGTCAGTGAGTACAGATTACTACAGATCATCAAATTCAGTTCATTGAGACCATTTATAAATGGATACATGGGGTTTTGTAAACTAAAAAGGAAAGAGAATCATGAAAGCTATCAGTGCCAAACTGATTTCTTATCAAAGTACAAATATATGAAAATGGGGAAAAAAAGAAAAGCTTAGTTAGAAAAGAAAAAATCAATTTAAAGCTCAGACTAATTTTGAAATTACTTTTGCTTACTTTTGAAACTACGGTTTTGTTGTCTAACACTCTGAACTGCTGCCAAGGTGTCAGGCAGAGTTACCTGTTCCATGACGCATTTTGGTGATTGGTTCTGATGTCTCATTGCAGAACAACCAGAGAATCGTCTCACAGAGAAGAATGAAGGCGTGAGGCAGTTGAACTGCAGTTCCCCCAAAACACCTCAATGACATTTGTAAATCACTCTCTCGGTTTTGATTGTAAGATTTAAGGTTCCTTTATGCTGTTTGTGATAAGAGTTAAAGGTATCTACATGAAAAACTAAAAAAAAGAAATAAAAATTCAAATGTCTTCCTTCATGTGGTATGATCCTTAGGTAATCTGTGTGATGATGTTTATATCTGTTTTAGCCTGCCCTTTCTGTGCTGTTGAATACCCCAGTTTATATCAGAAGAAAGGCTTGCCTGGAGGAAGATAAGAATTTAGTCAGAAGAAGACTAAAGAGACATGAGTAAGTGGAGAGAAACATCAAGATAATATGTTTTGCCAAAATGTGTGTGACTGCTGTGGGCTCTGTTTGCAAACTCCGTTTTGGTCTACCATTAAGGCAGGAAGGCAGGAACCTTTTCTTCACCAAATGTTGGTCAGCTTAAGTATGAGAAATCCTCAGGTTGGCATGACTTTCCCACTCTTCTCACCGAATATAGAGAAAACCTCAAAAACTTACTTTCATTAGACATTTGCCTTCAGAAGTTTTCAATT
Organism: Haliaeetus albicilla; assembly: GCF_947461875.1. NCBI lineage: Eukaryota > Metazoa > Chordata > Aves > Accipitriformes > Accipitridae > Haliaeetus > Haliaeetus albicilla. Next base: position 18,147,815 of record NC_091507.1, read on the forward strand.
CAATGAGGGGAATCCCACCTGTTCTGTGAATGTTAAACTGGAAGTTTTTATTTTCAAGATATAAGGAATATTTCATTTTAGAAAGGGGGTTTAATCTATCTTTTTGAAAAAGATTGACATGAAAACCACTTTGACTTCACAGAGACATTTGATTAATTCTTAAATATTTATGGATTTAGCTATCTAGCTTTGGTAAAAGATACTTTTTCATAAACTAAGGAAATTTTGATGGAACAGCCTGAATCTTTTCAACTTCTTTCAGGTTGCTTAGAAGTAATTGAGAGATCCTTACCTTCTTTCCTACAACGCATTCAAATCTCCAGCTGAGAAGTCGTATGCATCACCATGACTTCTACTGAGTCATAGGGGACAGAAATTCATGTATCAGAGCCTGGGAAAGGCATTCTACTAAACAGTGTCTTCCAGGGCTTGCAGTTATCTTAAAAAAGGAAAATAAACCCCTTTTTATTTGGTTTGCTGAAATTGCACTGTTTAACCATGACACTTTTCTTCTCTTCCCCAGTTCCTCACCCCTTCACTGGAGACAGTCCTTTGGGCTCTCACCGTGCCACCATCCTGTGTTTGGTGGCTCCTCTGTGGAGGGTAAGAAGCATCTGCTGTAGACAGTCCTCAGCCCACTGTTGAATCTGAGTGTCTTCTGCCCCAGGACAGAGGTTAGTCCCTCAAGGAGATAGGGAGATGTGCTTGGGATGAGGGGGTGATCCCAGCCTGGCAGTTAGGAACAGAGAGGATTAGGGTACAGATAAACCATTAGGCTGTCTGAGCCCAGGCGAGGTTTTGGCTTGGAGCGGAAGCTTTTGAACACCGCAGTGAAGGTTCTCCCCAGATATTTCTGCCATGTGTGATCTGAGTAAATTTTAGTCTCGCCATAAGTCTGCCCCATAAGAATTTTCAATCATTTTCTAGACCAAGAATAACACAGTAAGACTCAAGTAAGAACATAAATGTATGTTATTTGCAAATCCTTCTAAAGTGACAGAAGAAGCCTTAGATGGAAATTATTCTGAATTGCTGAAGAAAATAAATAAATCTAGATTTGTGAAAATTTACTGCTGTGAGAAAACTACAGGATTAAAAAAAAAGCAAAAAACAAAGAGCAAAACCAATAAACCTTCTTTTTCTCATGTAACGTTCATTGAAAGAAAAATACCCTACTGATTATTTTGCACTTCATCCAGTACCATTATGCTTTCAATAGAAGTCTTCGTAACTACATACCTTGGCAACAACTACTTTAGGAAAATGAAGTCTGTTACTAAAATATGTTCCACATTTAAAAAAAAAAAACAACACGAAACAGTGGGCTTTTTTTCTTCCCATTCCTTTTTTATATGTCCTATATTTTTTATCAAGGTAAGTTGTCCTCTGAACTCACTGTGCAGGATGTGTTCCTTTTCAGAACAGCATTTGCATGTAGTAGATGATAAGGCAGAACACATGCAGCTATTTCATATCCCTAAGAAAAATCATGATTGTATAGCACCACGATAGGCTTCTTAGTATACAAAGGGTTAGCGTGCATCATTAAAAGAATGAGCAAGCTTTTGATTCTAATTGTAATTGTAATCCTCTCCACTGAAGCCTCAAATGCATCGTTTGAAATCTAGTGGAGATGTGAGTTTTCACTGCAGCCACTTTACGTTTGTGATACATTAAAAGGTGTAATCCAACTGAAATGTAAATCACTGTTCTTGAAAACAAATTACAAATGAAGATAACAGGGCAGCACACTAGCACCAAAGCATCCGAGAGCCCATCTGAGGCGGTTTTCTTTCAGACCCAAATTGCAGCAGCCCTGTTATCATGGGTAATAGGGTGCTGCTAAGGCAGGTTGATTACAAGGCTATGGTAAACAATCCTTTTAAATGCGGTGCCTCAATAGACGTGCACATACAACATTAATCAACTGAATTCAAACAGAGCCACAAAGGGAAGTGGTGGGCCAGCCCCTGTTGCTTTAACTCACACAGTAAGTGGCTGAAGTTCGGCGCTCACTTGCCACAGAGGTGTTTTCCGTCCCTTCGTAATCAGCATTGACTTGTATGAAATCTTAATTGTGAGCCCTGTGGAAAACAAGAAAACGAACACTTGAGGTTTCCTCTTGGAAAGGGGCTGCTTTTTCGTGCTTTAAAGTGCAGCAATTTTGCTTCGCTAAGGTAGTGGCCTCCCCAGGACAGGGCTGGCTTCTGGTTTGTCTGTTTGCTCAGCGCCGAGGAAGCCACGAGATGGGTTGGTGGGCAACCTCTGGCCGGCCGTGCGGTCCCGCTCCTGGACCACCACGCAGCACTAATCCAGGGAGACACCAGCCTTCTCCCTGCTGAGGCCCTTCTCCCAATACAAATCTACCTTTCCAAGTAAACCCCCGCTCAGCCAGCCCTACTGCATTAACAGAAACCTTTTTTTTTTTTTTAATATTACCAGCCCCCTTTTGAAACTTGTCATAACTCAGTTTATTACACTGCTCAACCTGTTTAAAAGGTTCATGGATTTATAGCATGTACTGCCAAGAAATCTCCTCTATAATTGGAGATTTGCTTTAGAAAAGCTGTTGTAATGGGGTGAGGAGAATAAGCACCTCTTGGAAGGATGTTGATGCAACATGGAAAAGCAGGTAAGCTACAGAAAGAGCAAAGTGCAACAGATAGCTTCTATTTAAAAAATAAATACAGTAATTTAAGTCTGCCTGAAGACAGCTTTAAATAATTCAGTAAATGATAATAATAACATTCACTGAATGATAGCTAAAGAATACCTTATAGAGCAACTTACAGCAATTCTGTGAGAGGCCAGTCACATGTAATCATTGAGCATGGCCATACTCAGCAATTCAATTTATTTCGGGAAATTTTAATTGAACACTTTCATTTAAAACATCTGTAATTCTTTAGGACAAGAAATATCTGCTGTCAGCTCATTAAATAAAAAAAGACTATGTAAATGTAGGAATTCCATAAACTGAGCATAAAAAGCATTTTAAATGGGTGATACTTCTAAAAAGTTTGAAACCTAGGTGCTGGGACACCACAAGTATTACTAATGGGGTTTGGGGACTTTCACATCTAGGTTTCTGGTTAAAAACCAGCCCCAACTGAGTGATAGAAAATGTTTCCTCAGCATAGGATCGCAAATGAGCTATTAACCTTCAGACCTAGTTCCCAGGAGGTGTCTGTATCATTAAAAACTCAGGGACATGTTAGGTATCTTTCTGGAAATTTGGAAGACTGGATGGCAATGGGTAATGCTTTGCACTCCTCTCCAGAATTTGATCCTCCAAGAGAGGATATTTCCAGCAGTCTCAGAGAAACAGTGACTATATATTGAACCCTTTGAAGAAGAACAGAAGACACTAATATTTGACCATATTACACCCAATTGCTTTTTCCTATTTTGCTTCTCATCACATATTTGCAATGTTTTTCATGGACCAGGCCTGTTTCACAGTAATACTGCACAAAGGTTTGCACATGAGTCTACAGAGTGCAAATAAGCATGGGGTTACAACTGCAGTGCAAATGGCATACACAAACTGGCGCAAAATATAGTAAGCGAGTAAATGATTATGAAAACTCATCAGCATGAATAGACCAAAAGACCTTCACTAAAAAGCTTCTCTATTCCCTGTACAGGCACACTATGGGCATCAGTACAGCCATTTCCCCTGGGCTGCTTTGCCAATGTATGTGATCACCATTACTTACAGGGAATAGCTCTAGGAATATAAAGGTAATTCACATTACTTAGTTCTTGGATTTAATTCAACCTGTTCAAAGAGGATGACAAGATTTTTTTTTTTGGAGGATGGTTCTCAGGAGGCATATGACAGGAATATTAATCTTCCAGTATTAACTCAGAGTGCATTTCCTTTAAGATAGTCATCTAAACAGTGTTAGCTTAAATATTTTTCTGTATTCACCAATCCAGCCTAAATTTTACTGGTGACCTAGATTGAAGAGCTCTAGGGGCACAGATGGTACTCACCATTTTAAATCTAAATAGTAACCCAACAACACAAAATCTGAAATTTCTTTTCCAGATGTTGTAGGGACTGGTTTCTGAGATAAAGTATTAGGTTCCTCACTTGGGAATTTCCATTCTAATAAGATGTTGGATTACTGTGGAAGAGGCTATGCTAGCAGAAGTATAAGCTTCTGACCATGCCTCAGAGGAGCCAGATGTATCTGGAAGGTAGAGGAGAAACAGTCTGAACTGAATACTTCTGACCTAGGAGGAAGACTGTGCAAAGAAGCACTAGCCCCCAAGACCTTGAATATACATACATCAAGGAGAAACACTATTATCCTTTTCCTTGAACTCCAAGGCCAACAAAGAAAGGGGATTGCTGCCACTATGTAACACCGGAGAAGCTGTTATTAAAAAAGCAATAGGGAGTAAGGAAACTGCCACAACCCTTTCACCTTTTGGACCTCTTGGATGCCCTAATGTCTCTTCTTGGAGCTGTCATAAAAAGCCCGTTTTCTTGACTTCCAACCATGATTTTCCCTTGGCAGGGTGTTGCATAACAAATATTTACTAGTCAACTGGATTACAATTCCAGTGTCCAAAGAATTACATACTCTAATAAACTGCAGGGGTACCTTTAAGCTTTTAACTGGAATAATAAAAACAGAGATTTCATCATTCATGTTAAGCACAGTCTTTAAGGAGTTTCTGTATTAATATGACCTGTCATAAAATAATTGTTAAGTTTCATTAGACAGTAATAGAGATAGAAAGAATGGAAATACCACAAAACTGGTTCCGTTAATTTTAAAACGGTATACTTTCCCTGCCACTATTAAAAAAAAAAAGTCAAATTATATGAAAATTTCTGAAGACCGCAATAACTTTTAAATATTTTAGAAATGTCTTAAGAATACAAAGTGCTGAGAATTGTACACAAACAAGGAGGGACATGTACCTGACTGTGAGTTCAGCTCAACTATACAAAGGCAGCTCACAGCACAGACTTGTAACAAATTGGGCAATCCAAGATGCTGTAGTCAAGAACTATATGAAAGACAGGGATCATTTGTACACACGGAGCTGAAAAATACGGCTGTTGTTTTCACTCAGAGATAATAATCGTATCCCTGGGCCGCAGGATAAGGCCTGCTTTCTTGGTTCACGAGCATTAAGAAACAACTCTCCCATTGTTAACCTTCCTGGGGAGAGGCTGCAAATGCAGGGTCATGCAGGAAATAAAGATGTGGGAATCATTTAGTGCAACCCTACACTTAGACAGGTGCCACTCTTAGTCTTTTTAATTGATCTCATTTGTTACTTATACCTGTAAATCACACTGTTATCATCTCTGAACAAGCAATGGAAACCAGAATTTGTCACTGACTAAAGACAGCAGACTAAGTCCTGAAATGGGCTGGTCATATAGACTTACTGGCTTAATTACACAACAGTACATTAGATTGAAATGAGATACTTAGAAAAATCCAAATTACATGCAGGCCTCTTGTTTCTTTATCCCACATTGACACAAAACACAGTTCAAATGCAACTGCTAAGAGAGTAAGTCTTCTGAGAGAGACAGAGCCAGACACAGGGCCAGGCCTGACATAATCAAAGATTTTTGCAGTAAGATTAATCTTGCGTTGATCTAAAGGCCTACTATGCCGACAGCATGACACTCACATCCCAGAGCTGTCGCAGCGTTATGATGGGAACAGGCGCATCATGAAGGTGAACAGCTGGGAACCTTCTCAGGAGGACAAATTCAGTTATTTAGGAATGGGCAGCATTAATAGGATTTGATTTACTCTCATTGGAATTACTCAGTCCTAGATGAAGTCCCATGTAAAGACTACAGAGCATAAAAAGAGACAAATTCTCCACACTGAAAGAGTAATACAAATATTCAGATGTGTTTCTAGCTACTATTGTGCATACCTCTTAAATACAAATGGAGCCCAAAGAAAAACCAGTGCTGAAGTGGTAGGTAGCAAAACCCTACCGCATATTCTGACACACAAAATAACTACAAAAGCAGACTTCCTCCTCTGTTGTTCACATTTTGACTACTTCTGTGGCTTCACCTAATTGGTCCTCCCCAGCAGAGACCAATAAAGTTATGAAGACTGTTCTGCTCCTACATGCTTTCCCAGCTTTCTGGAGACCCCACAAAGTCTGTTTCACAAAGCACACTCCAAAATTTCGTCCTTTTGGGCCTTCAGGAAGACAGAGTGGATGAAGTAAGACTACTTCTGAACAGTAAGCTTACGTTAAACCCTGCCTCTACTGATCCTGAGATCAGGAGAACTGTGGAGGGAGGTCTCAGAAATCAAATTTATTGTCTTTGGTAAGAGTGGCAGGAAGAGAAAAAGTGTTGGGGAAGAGGATTGATGAGGAATATATGAGAGCAACTGAGCAGCCTGGGATCTTGAAGCGACACAGGTACTGCTGGAGAAGAGGAACAAGACTGATGGAGGAGAAGGTGGCTGGAAGAAGACAGAAAGAGGAAAAATGCAAGGTAGGAAAACATATAGCAGAAAGCAAGAACCCATAAGAAGAAACTGTAACAGTGGAGAAAAATGGAATTCCTCAACAGAAACTTGCATTGGAAATATACAGTAAAATGATAACACCCATGGAGAAGGAATAAAGAAAACTGGGGTGTGAGATGAGTGATTTGATAAAGAAAAGGCTGTATAAGGGGAGCAGTGTGAACCAGTACAGAAAGATACATGCATTCAGGGATTTATGTACTCCCACTGGTCGCTCAGGATGAAAGACAAAGAAGAGAGACTAGTGAAAAGAGAGCTGAGTCATAATTCATAAAAGAGAGTAAAAAATTAAAACAGTGTATTGGTTTTATGTGGCAACGTTTTGGTAGCGGGGGGGGTTACAGGGGTGACTCCTGTAAGAAGCTGCTGGAAGCTTCCCCTGTGTTCGAGAGAGAGAGCGAGCCTATACCAGCTGGCTCTAAGATGGACCCGCCGCCGGCCAAGGCCGAGCCAATCAATGATAGTGGTAACGCCTCTGTGATAACATTTTTAAGAAGGAAAAAAAAAGTTGGGACGCGGTAAACAGCCACCGGAGAGAGGAGTGAGAACATGTAAGAGAAACAAGTCTGCGGACACCAAGGTCAGTGCAGAAGGAGGGGGAGGAGATGCTCCAGGCGCCGGAGCGAAGATTCCCCTGCAGCCCGTGGTGAAGACCCTGGTGAGGCAGGCTGTCCCCCTGCAGTCCAGGGAGGTCCATGGTGGGGCAGATCTCCACCTGCAGCCCGTGGAGGTCCCCACGCCGGAGCAGGTGGGTTCCTGAAGGAGGCTGTGACCCCGTGGGAACCCTGCGCTGGAGCAGGTTCCTGGCAGGACCTGCGGATCTGTGGAGAGAGGAGCCCACGGAGCAGGTTTTCTGGCAGGACTTGTGACCCCGTGGGGGACCCAGGCTGGAGCAGTCTGTGCCTGAAGGACTGCACACCGTGGAAAGGACCCATGCTGGAGCAGTTCGTGAAGAACTGCAGCCCGTGGGAATGGCCCACGTTGGAGAAAGTTCGTGGAGGACTGTCTCCCGTGGGTGGGACCCCACATTGGAGCAGGGGAAGAGTGTGATGAGCCCTCGCCCTGAGGAGGTGAAGCGGCAGAAAATAACATGTGATGACCGTAAACCCCATCCCTGTCCCCCTGTGCCGCTGGGGGGGCTTGGTGGAGAAATCCGGGAGTGAAGTTGTGCCCGGGAAGAAGGGAGGGGTGGAGGGAAGGTGTTCTGAGATTTCGTTTTATTTCTCATTTACCTTACTCTGGCTGATTTGTAATAAAAAGTGAGCTAATTTTCCCTAAGCTGAGTCTGTTTTGCCCGTGATGGTAATTAGTGAATGATCTCTCCTGTCCTTATCTCGACCCGCAAGCTTTTTTGTTATATTTTTCTCTCCCCTGTCCAGCTGAGGATGAGGGAGTGATAGAACGGCTTTGGTGGGCACCTGGCGTCCAGCCAGGGTCAACCCATCACAAACAGACAAAGTAAGAATGATTGGATGGAGGAAACTAAGAAGGGAAAACTTAAAAAGAAATCCAAAGGAAGATGCCCAAACAGGGAATACCAAAGAAAAATTATGAAAAAATGAATAAAAAGTTTACAGAAAAGTTTAAGGAAAAAAAAAAGAGGAAAATGTGAGATGGTATGGAGACCGGTACATGGAGGAAATAGAGCAATAAACAGCAGCCAAAATAATACAGAAATAGTAATTCATCCATTTTTTGAACACGACTAGATCACTATGTGGTCATTACACTTGGTGAAATGAGATGACACTTTGTTTGCTTTGTTAAAAGTGTGTCTGTACAGACATCCCTTTGAGAGATAACTGAGAGCAAAGAAAGCCTCCTCCTTCTTCAACTTTATTCACAGCATTTTATGGTACACCCTTCTGCCTGCTAAGAGCAGACTGGGATGCTGGCAGGCACACCGCAATTGGCAGACAGGTTTAAACCAGTGACTGCAAAAATGAAATGTATGAAGCACAGCTAGGCAGGAGAACTAGAGTTGGACTAGAAGCCAGAAGGAATTAAACTGTTTTCCAAAACTGCCATGCATTGCAAAATAGGTAAAACCCATGCATTTCTATTGGAAATCTTCCCCAATTTGTGATTAGCTGCAGTCTTGAATAAAACAGCAGTTGTTGTTCAAACCTGTTCAAACCTACACGGTAGGTATTTTTATCAGGTAGACATGTGTCACAGTTCAGTTTTTTCTTTGTGATACACCACCTAACCTATGTTGAGTGAGATAGACCAGCACTAAATCTTACCCACCTTTCACTAGCTTTCTCAAAGGGATGTCTTAAAGAAAGAGGTACTTTGCCCCAAAGGAATGGAGAGGCTTCCTTGAGTTTTGGCTTCAAAAAGGATACCAAAGGCTGGGAACAGTTTCTGTAAACTAATGTGGGAAGGACAGGGGAGCCTGGGGAGGGACAAAAATACAGAGCTAATACAAATGCAAAAGCTGCTTGAGTAAAACCTATTTAACCCACAACTTAATTTTTCGTTCTTCAGTCAGGTTACCCAAAGTCCAGATCACACTTGAAGGCCACCATTTAGATTCCTTACAGCCAGCTCTTGAAAGTAGTAGTGTGGAGAAACCACATTTCTTTGATTTTTTTTCCACCTCCTTCCAAGTCCAGAGAGATTTGGTCTCCTTTTGTTTTTCTAGCTACCAGTAGCAAAGCTAGTGGGCAGGCACTGATTCCATGAGAGACATTCCTCAGTTTGTAAGCCCTGAAACCAAGTCTCAAGGACATGGTAAATAGACTTCAATTTCCCTCCTCATGTAAAGCTGCCTTTGAATAATCTGGGAGTAAGCATTCAGCTGTTGTAACCTTTGATGTTATGTTATTATTTCAGCCAGAAGACTCCTAGATGTTAGTGATGCTACCTACCCCCGTGCTGTCATACTGGCAGAATGGAGAAATGGCCAGTCTCGCCTCTGTCAGGCACAGGGCTCCCAGTGGCAGCAGAGGGAAGGTAGCAAAGATGTGGAGTTAGGTCATGCCTGGCACCAACCTCATACAGATGCAGGACACAATGTCCCAAACACCTCTTACAGCATGCCTGATAGAAAAATGTCCTTTTCATAGCCAGCCGTGCTGCTTCCTCCTGAGTATGGAGCTGGTGGGGCTCAGAGCACAAGTTGTTCCTTGCAGCGTTACTTACCTCTTGGTCTTAAAAGCACTGCGGTTAATGAAAATTAATTCCTTTTATCCTGAAACCCGAAACCTCTGAGATATTGAAAGAACATAGGTATTGGTGGTGAGAAGGCATTCATGCAATTTGCAAGGACAGCACAGACACTACTACTGTCCAATCTCCTATTTCACAGCAATATGTATTTTTCTCAAGCTTATGCTCCCATTGTCATGATGGGATGTAGCCTTCAGATTTTGACAGACATGATGACAAATTGTACAATTTCTGAATAAGTCAAAAAAGGATGGTTCATCTGTAATTTTTCTCTTAAATAGTCTTTCACCTGATTTTTTTCTTTCTCCAGATAAACTATAAATGAATCAATGTGAAAAGGTTTTTGAATAGGGGACTCTTGAAGAAGTTAGTCCAGATAAAACTATGACATAAGTTTAAAAAGAATTTAAAATTAAGCTGCAGTAAATTATGGATACTTTTATTCAGAAACAGTCTTAATTCAGTTTACTCTAATTAATGATGTTATGTCAAGTTAAAGACACCTTAAAATTCTGAAACAAGAGTTCCTGTGAAATTGATGTAGTTTAAGTAAGACACTTCAGAAGTGAATTCACATTAACTTTTCTCAAACCTCCTCACAAAAATAAATTACTACTCATGGTATGCCGTTAAGACTGGATCAGATATGAAACGTTCTAATATTTGTCTAAGGGATATAATGGTGGATGCCATTTCTGTTAAGCAATGACTGTTGCTTTTGAACCATAATGAAGTGTTTGCATATTATTATTTGAAAATCTTGTTTCCTAGCCTGCATGGAAAGTTCATTTTGTGGAAATTTGTAGAATATAAGGACAAATTGCCACATTTTTGTCTTAGCAGTAGAAAAGAAATTGATCACAAGAAAATTAAATTCTAGCTCCCCATGCTACTTTCATTTTCAGTTTTATGACTGAACCGATCTTATTCGGACAACACTGTTGGCAGTTCGACTTATTTCAGTAATTTCAGTTGGTTTAATAGTTGACCTTGAAGTAAAAAACAGTTGGATATTGATTGGCATTACTAGTAGCAAAATATTTCAAGGAATTATAACAGGTTTGACTTTTAAAATTTCCAAGAGAAGGTGACCAAGCATTTGTCTTGTAAAGGAAAAACAAAAAAATTATATGGATTCATAACAACAAAATAAATGTTTTTACCAGGCAGCAAATAGATATTATGACATATGCTTTTTTAATCTGTAATTGTACTCTGCTGAACATATGCAGCATAAAATAACAAGCAGTAGATGACTAAGCTTCTAAAATAGCTATCAGAGCACAGATTTGGAAGTTCAAAGCATCAAAAAGTGAACTAGAAAAGCGATATCTACCAAGAGGGCTGTACAATTTACAGGTTCCAATAGAGGTTACAAATGGATTTTTATGTTGAATTTTGATTTAAACACGTATCCATCTCAGTTTCATAACTTTAGATCTTTTAGCCTGCTAAAGTATACAAAGAAATGCAAGAATTATATGGTTTTATCAGTTTTAACAGAGAAGCAACAGTTGGTTTAATGTGGCCTGTTTAGTTTTACTGTTTCCTTTTCTTGTGCAACAATAATAAAAACTGAAATACAAGTCTCAATATTTTATTTGCTTGAAGTAGAAGAATGGGCAAGGCTTTTTCTGCATTAGGGAGCTGCATAAGTAAGAGTTGTCTCTATCTTTCTTTGCTTTAAGATCTCATTGTGAAAACTGAGGTGGAAATTATTGTTGCCTGGCATTGCACTTCTGACTCCACAGCTACATTTTATGAAGCTTGTGTGCAATTAGCCAGTTCGTTATTTTATCCTAATTTTATAATAAATCACTTCACTCTTTTTCTCTCATCCATCATCAACTTATCTGCCCGCAGGTCAAAATGGTACCAATTATTAATCAAGGCCAGAGGCACCCGCTCCTGCATAGGGGCACCATGTTTCAACTGTCAGGTGGCATCCATCCCAGCCTCTCTTTGTCAGCAATAAAGAAAATGAAATTGGACTAATATGAATCTCATTTCTGCCCTGATTAAAGGCCTACATTTTCCCTAGGCATTGCCTGACCAGGTCCTGACTTGTGAGATATTCAATGTTCTTGTAATGTCATTCGGACAGAGCGCGCCTGTCTCCTTAGGTCATTGTTCTTCAGATTCACTTGTTTTACATGGAATATAGGCTAGAAAATCTAGACTTCCTTTGGGGTGTTAATTAAGAGGAGCATCCAAAATTAATCAGCAAATTCACTAGGGCGAAGGGGAGCTGTCTGAAGGCCTCGATATAAAATGCGCTTCTAGTACAGAGAAATGAGCCTTCGGCTATTGACAAAGAGAAAACAAGTGCACAGACGGCAATCTGACATAAAAATTCATATACGTATACAATTTTACATTCATTTTCCTTGTCAGCTTGTCACCTTTAATTATAAAGGTTGATTCGCTATTTGGCAGATCTGGAAATTGTAAACGCTTGGCCATTTGAATATCATCATATGGTCAATGTCTTCAAAAAAGAATGACACAGGAGCATACCAGGAAAGGAACATTGTAAAATCCAAACTGAACTTCTCTGATGATCACCTTGAAGGATCTTGCAGGTCTTGGGGCCAACTGTGAACTTGGCTATAAAAACACACAAGTTATGACCATCCGCAGAGAAAAACATTGTATTGACAAGTTGCTAGCCCCCACCCCTTTTTACTTAGAGTAGTTTCTAATCTTCATTTCTTTAATTCCTTTATCACTCACTCCATTCTAATGTTATTAGTGTTTGGTGTGAAGGATTTGCATAGACCTTCAGGCTACTAATGACCTTTATGTGGAAACAGCAAATTCTCTGTTTTGCCCAGTGAAGAGAAGACTTAAAAAAAAAAAAAAATAAAAAATGCTAAGCCCATATCATGCAGACACCTCACACAGAAGCTCCTTAGATAGTTACAAATTTTAATCAGATAAGTTTGCTTGTTTTCAGTAGCCACTAAAATAGAACTGAGTTTTTGTAACTGGCTATAGGACCTTTTATTTGTACCTTGAAGGAGGCCCAAGAGCTCAGGTTTCAGACACTACCTGTTGTAGGTTTTTCTGTAGTTCCACCTTTCTTATTTACCAGCTGTCTCTGGTTCTGTGCAATTTCTCACAAGTTTAGAAAGGCTGGAGCTACTCTCTTTTTAATATTACAGCATGTCATAGTTTCAAACTAAGAACAGCCACATTGCTCAGAGTTTCAGGTATCACTATTACTCTTCATGTATTCCCACAGACCTATAAACAATATAAAATTAGGCCTTAAAAATGCTACAGACCAATGCAGCAGCACACACCAAGGAACTCAACTCTCCAAATCTCTTCTGAGGAGTCTGATATAGAAGATGTTACTTGGACCAGCTACTGACTCATGGTAAACTTAAGATGCAGGCAGGCAAGTTGAAGACTTCAAAGAAGGAGGGGTTTTGTACTGTTTTGTGAACACTTCTCCAATGTTATGGAACAGAAAACAGCACAGTGTAAGAGTCAATATATTGAAGCTTGGCAGTCTCATGTTTGCTTCAAATAACTGCTGCACAAGAAATAGCATATTCCGAACTGGAATGATACTCTACACTGCATCACATGCTCACTAATTGCTTAATTTCACTAATTTAAGATTTTGATTGCATTTTTTTAATTAGACACCTTTATCCCTAAATGGGTGTAATAAGTTAACCTTACACAACTGACTTTTCAACTGCTGTATTTTTAAGCTTTTGTTATTGATGAATGAAGACCATCAAGGCTACTGAATTCACCTAAGGAACTTTTTTCCTTTCTTGTTTTTACATGGTAGTAAAAAGGGAATGGTCATTGACCACCTATACTGGGCTATCAGAGCAGTTGTGTAAATGCATAAGAGAATTGTCCTCATGCTGAGGCTTACCAGCAGTTATATCTGCGACCGTGAAGTAAGATGGAGTTAGCTCAAAGCTTGCAGGACTGAGTGTTGGTATTTATACTTTTTTATCTACAAGAAAGCAGTCAGAACACCGCAGAGTACTTGCTATTCTATTTTTTTTAAATTAATGCAGGTTCTCATACTGACTAATTTTATTAGGACTAATGGGACCTAGCATAGACACCTGTTAGGTGGCTTTAGGTTGCTTAATGGTTGATAACCTACTGAGCAACACTAAAAATTCCCATCCGATAATCACAGCTAGATTTTTAGTACAGAACATTAACCCTGATTTCACTTCAAGGATGCCTGTACCCTCTATATGCCATACTGCCTGTATATATTTAACAAACAGTTTATATATATATATATCTTTAAAACAGAGATTTTTAAAAATGAAACATTCTATCCTGTATTTACTTCCTATGTATTTGCTAAACTAATACCTAAATAGCATACCAAGACTGCTTTTGAAGCTTGTAAAAATATAAAAAGGTGGAAAAAAGTCCCAACATAAAAATGTAGGATTGTAGGAGGTCATCTCCATTTTGTTATTGTCCAGTTAATTCCTTTACTCCTTGGGGCTTTTTTTTCCAACTGTATACATAATTCAAAAACTTAAAACTATTAACTGTAAACCTTAACTATGAATTATCTACGAGGTTACAATGACTGTTTGCAAAACAGGATTTCCTTTGACATTTATTTTTCAAGCTTAAACATGTGAACACAAACCAGACTTCTCTTTGCAAAGAAAGATCCATGTGTTTCCTTTCCCCATGTCTAAGTACGTCTCCTTCCACTTCCAGAAAAGTTCAGTCACAGAGGCTGTATCTGTACTGCAGTACAGGAACGGTACGAAGCCTGAAGCCAAATTCCCCACTCATTCTTAACTCTTACATACATTGGGTCAGCTCTTGGGGTGACCCAGCAGATCTGATGCAGGGTTCTCTGCGCATCCTGAGACTCAGCATCCACTGAAGGAAAAACTTTCCCATCTTCCTGACGCCGTGCCTATAGCTCTCTGTGCCCTTGCAGAAAAATACCTGAAGCAAGCACATAAAGTGGCCCAGCATTCTTCCTGAACAAAACTCATGTTGGGTGGTGAAGGGAAGGATGGGATCTGTAGGCAGCTTTCATGAAATCAATGGATACATGACCTGAGACCTGATGCCACCTTAGGAACTGCATGATGTCTGCCATCTCGAACAAGATGAGACATAATCATAGTTCTGTTAACTGTTATTCCTTTTCTTCAGCTGATTTTATCTTCTAACTATAAACACTACCCTTTATCTACCTTTCCTGCATCTCATGTTCTGAGAAGAAAGGGTTATTCCTTAGGATCTGATCAGGCGATCAGAAAGTCAGTAGATTTTCCAGCACTAGGTGAACATGATTGTGGCCTTGGCGCGCTGTTTGTGCTCACTAAATATAAATATAAAACCAAACAAATAAAAATAAACTGTTCACAGATATTCCATCAAAAATTTAAAGAATGAATTACTAATCACAACATAAATCTTTTTACAACTTTAAGTTTCCACTAAATGAACCAAAATTCCAGTGGGAGTCATTTTTTATATTATATCTACAAAGAATCTATGGTACAAAAAGAGTGGTGTTGCCCTTTATCTTCCAAAACACCCCATCCTGTCAGTGAACGCAAGTAATCAAAACCACCAAAGATCTGAATGCCAGTAAAACTTTGAGAGAGATACTGAACTTAATTAACCAATAATTAATGCATAGTAAATTAAAATTTTTAGTAACTCAAGGCATTTCCCTAGCTATTTTTTCCTTACCTTTTTTCAGGACTTCACAGGGTAATTTTGTTACAGTTTCACGTAACCAAATTCCCCAAGCTGCTACTGAAAAGATGTGTTCTGCAAGGACTGCGGTAACTCCTACCCTCCCTGCAGTGCAGAATTTGACTCCCGAGAGAGAGAGGACCATGCTAGCAAGGGATACCTGCCATCTACTCACCGTGCTGGTGGGTGGACTGAAATCACAGGGGATGGACATTATTCTTTCATTACCTACCTTTATACTTAAAATTTTTAATACCATAAGGTTGACACACTTATGGTTCAAATCTTCTGCTAAAGAAAAGCGAAGCCAGCCAATATTTGCATCTCTCAGGATCTGTTTACAGTGTATAATTTACTCAGAAACAGGGCATTAGCTTTCTTCTTTTTCTAATAGCAACCGATTGCGGGATTATTAAATTAATATTAATCAATAGGAATTGATTTTATGCACTACTTAAAGTGTTGTTCACATCAGGGTTTAGCTGTACCCTTTGGAGTTGCAACCATTTCATTCCTGTTGTATCAGGGACTGCTTCTAAGTGAGGGAAACCCCACATGTCCTTCTGCACTGGGAAGACTTTGATGCTGCAGAAAAGACTTGCCAGTTTATCCTGAGTGGAGGCCAAGAGTAAAAAAGCATTTCCTACTTGAAAACATAACTTTTAGGATTATGTCTTCACATATCAGGGGGGAAAACCTGATCAGTGACAATGGCAGAGCCTTCCACAGGTTTGGGATCCAGGTTTGCACTCAGCAGCTTGCCAGAGGTACTTTGGGTGCACGCTGACACTCGCAGAGTGTCGGCAGGTTGGACATGTCCTTCATACGTCAGGTGCTCCTCTGGTGGAGACCTGCTCCGGAACATACAGGGACAACATAGAAGCTTGGTTCATGTGGAAGAGAGCATGGAACATCTACTGCGTCCCCTCTGTCAGCCCCCCAACATGCAGGGAACTGTGTTAGCGTACAGGGACAGTGGAATGGGACAGGCGAGTTGTCCTTCCCTCCCCGAGGGACAGTGAAGGGATGCATTCACCTCTCTGTGCCATTAGCCTGCCCTGCATCAGGGCCACAGCAGCACGGCAGGGAGAGGACACCTTGTGACAGTCGGGGACTCACCGTGATCATTCCTGGCTCCTTCAAGTGCGGACTTCAACGTCAAACCAGCCACTGACTCATTTGCGGTATTTTCTCCAAACTCTTGCCGTAAGACAGAAAATAAAGGATATCCTTCCTAAACTATTTAGCAGAACAGTTGTCTCAGAGCTGTTTTCAGTGGCTGAAGAAGTGGCATCTCATTACATTACAGCACATTAAGTATATAGGAAGTTCCAGTCTCATCTGCCCTGGGTTCCCCTGTGTGGTGGGTTGACTTTGGACACCAGGTGCCCACCGAGCCGCTCTATCACTCCCCTCCTCAGCAGGACAGGGCAGGGGAAGAAAATAAGATGGAGAAAACCTCATGGGTCAAGATAAAGGCAATTTAATAAAGCAAAAGCAAAGCAAGTGCAGAAGCAAAGGAAAACAAAAGATTTATTCTCTGCTTCCCATCAGCAGGCGATGTCCAGCCACTTCGCGGGAAGTAGGGCTTCAGTAATCATAGTGGTTGCTCCAGGAGACAAATGTCTTAATAACAAATGCCCCCCCTTCTCCTCCTTTCTCTGAGCTTTTATTGCTGAGCAGACATCATACGGTATGGAATATCCCTTTGGTCAGTTGGGGTCAGCTGTCCTGGCCATGTCCCCTCCCAAGATCTTGCCCACCCCCAGCCTACTGGTGAGGGGCAATGTTGGAGAGACAGCCCTGAGCTCAGCAGTGCCCAAAACACCGGTGGGTTATCGACGCCTTTCCAGCCGCCAATACAGAGCACAGCACCAGGAGGGCTGCTATGGTATGGGGAAAGTTAACTCCATCTCAGCCTGACCCAGTACACCCTGTAAATTTTTTGGGGGAGTCTTGACTGACATAATAGGTTGAGCTCTGGATTCTGTGGGTGCCCTGTTGTGATTCTCAGTAAGAGGCTTAACTCCTTTGGCTCCAGTCCAGTCTGTACGCTTTACATTAGCTTTCTGCAGTAAGCAAGAAACAGGGAGGGGGGGGAATGGATCCAGAGCACACCTGGTCTTGCAGAACTTAGGACAGGACTGTGGTAAGCAGCCTCTGGTTCCACAACCAAAGCCCATCTGTGAGAGAGGGGATAGCAAAAGCTTTCACTCACATAACTGCAAAAGATCTTTGGGTTTCTGTGTGGAATTTATCGGCCCTCCTCCACTGACAGACCTTCAGATAGATTTCAGGTATACAGGGTACTAGCTTTAAAAATATATATATAAAATCCTCTTCAACCTTTTTTTAAAAAAATAAATTTATAAAACAAGGTCTTTTTCAGCATTCATTTTAAATGCAATTAATTTTATTTTAAAATTGATGCTTGGTCCTAATTTACTGAAAACACAGTTGATTTTATTTGGAGTTTGGTTTGAACCCTGATTTTGTTCTCTTTGTTCTGCTTTCCACTTATGAAAATTCACTGGCAGCAAATGAATGAGCAACTGAGAAACTGTGGACTAGTATATCGTACTACACACAGCAGTTGGATAAAATACCTGCCAATCCCATTTCATCCTTAAAAGATATGCAGAATGATATGGTTTTATTTAGGTAATACTTCTATCACAGTGAGACTTGACTTTTAAATTTCACTCTTAAGTAATCTATGTTAAAGCAAACAGAAGAAGACTGCAAGGAGGAGCGCAGCTCTGATTTACACATGCTTTATTGCAATTGTTTTCATCACACAAACTAGTTGCCAATACTGAGTGACAGATGTGAGACCTTGGGATTATGGAAACATCAAAATATGTCAGATCTTACCAGCTCTTGGAAAATTTAAAAACCACCGCATTGACATTATTAAGTATTATAGGAGGTTGCGTTGTTGGAAAGGAATCAACAAAAAAAATTCCTGTAGGAGCTGAACTGCAATTCAAACATAGCTGATGCCAATCCTCATGTAGTTAGAAAACTGCTTCGCTGTGTTACAAGGAGCAACTGCATATTCTGGCTTGAATTGCTTGAAGGAGACCTCCAACAAAAAAGCAGAGACCAGGATAACACCATTGGCCTGAGGGTTTGGAGAAGGAGAAGGTTCAAGCACTGACCGCAGCCTGCAGCAATGTCTTCACCACAGAGGCAGAGACAGCCAAGCTGGTGAACGGCTCAGGTCTACAGGCGTATATCTAAGTTTGAGGGGCACCAGGCCTGAGCTAATAATCACTGCTGATTTATGAACTCCTTGACAGGGCTTATCAGCTTGTCACGGGGCTGCAATAACTCAGTGAGACTGCCTCCAGAACGGCGCTGTGCAGAGGCTGCACGGCTTCGCGCCGCGTGGGCTGACGAAGGGTCCTCGCTGCGTTGGAAATCTCTCTCGAAATGCCGCTGTAAAGTGGCAGAATACCGCCAAACTCTCTAATTTACCTCCATGCATCCAAGACGTAATCCCCGGTAAGCTTAACATGCCTGCAGACTTTAATCTATATTATGATATATTTGCCCTAGGATGTTTCTGAAGGAGCTGAACTGCAAGTGCTGGAATTACTGAAGTGTCCGCTACAGGAGAGTTTCCAGCCCGACTCCTTGGAATGGAGTAGGGGGAACTGCAGGACTTCATTTCAAGAAAGTTAATGGCTGAATGCTACACCCCTGAGGAGGTTGCACAGGGGTCAGAGAGTCGCTTAAGTTCCAAGAATTACGATACCCTGTGTTCATCTAGCTAGGAGGTATTTTCAGGTTGCATCATACTTACATTTTGGTTTATAGTCCCTCAGTTTCCTCGTGTTACTGTGCTTTTTTTTGTTACACAGTATGGTTTGGTCCCTGCGAAGTAGATGCTCACAAACTGGATTTCAGAAGAAACTAGGCGAGGGTCTCCACTTCAGAGGTGCACCAAGTGTGGGATGTTCCCTAATGCTGCCATAAGCGTTTGGACATCGAGTGGGTGACTTCAGACCCTATGTGCGATGAGGACATTCAGCCCAGGAGATCATACCAAACCTGGTCTGAAGTGACCACTTTCAACCACATAGCAAGATGTAGGGCTTCAGCATAGACTGCTTTGATCTACTGATTTACACTTATCATACCAAATTATTTGCTAATGTAGACTCAGCCTTAATCCTCCTTTTCTAATCACATACTCAGTTCACCACACACTGAAATGTAGATGAAAGCGCAGACTTACGTAATGTTAATAAACTTGGTTCCACTATAATCAGTAAGAGTTCAGCCTTGTATTGCAGGGTGCTGAGATTTTCCTGCTGCAAGTTGTTATTTTTCAAAAAAATCCTGAGAGTCTGAAAAATCTTGAAGTCCATGCAATTTCAAAGAGCCACCTTCCCCAAAACAATGATGGAGACCTACTTTTCCCCACCAATCAGAGAATGGAATTTTTTGGGGGGAAAAAAAATTAACCTGTTTTTAATGAGTTGAATTCACTAATATCTGAAGCCATTTTTCAAATTTAAGCTTATGGAAAGGCTCTGTGATATGGATGACAAATCCAACATTGGTTTTGGATATTTCCATACAGACTTTTACAGTAACACTACATACTGTCTTTTACTGAACTAGACAGAAAGGAAATGTGCTCCCATTACTTGTTTGTTATTGTTTTTTGAGACTGTGCTTATTGTGCAAGGAATTGTGAAATAAAAAGGGGTTTAGGAAAACAAAAATCCCATCAGTATACGGGAATATGCAGTTACTCCTGGAGAACAGCTCACGCTAAATATCATCCTATCTACCTTTCCAGCAAAGCCTGGGCAAGGGATGAGAAAACGCCAGTTTACTGACATCTTGTTTTACTTAAGTATTTAATAATTTTTTTGACTGATTCCATGAGAAAAGCCCATCTCAGATCACTTAGGACTCTGGTCCAAAGCTTCTAAAATGGAAGATATTTGACCCTCAAAAAACCAAAGAAGTTTTGATCACCCCACCAAATTCAACAGGGGTGGTGAGGTTTTAAGCACTTGCACATCCTTCAGCTAATGGGATCCATCCTGTAAATCATTTAGTGATCAAAATAAACATGTCAGCAGTGAAACAACATCATGTACCTAAGAATTTAGCTCAAGCCGGGATCCCACTATACATATGAATGTCTCACTCACCATCTTCGCGAATGCTAAAAGTTACATTTATAAGCCATCAGTTGAAACTGGTAAAAATATAAATGTCTCTGTTTCTGACTCAGAAAAATACTCTACCTTTTCTTTAGGAAGAATTTGCTCTTTGCTCTCTGTCCACGTAGACATTTGTGTGTCAGGATAAACAGTCCTGTATTACAGACTGCTCCTAAGCTTGTGAGCTGTTTCCTCAGTGACAGATGGGAAAAGCAAAGCTAAAGTAGTTACTGTGCATCTTTGTTAGGCAACAAAACCAGAACAAATATTTTAATTAGTTACTGCCTTAAATATTCTGCTATATATAGAGAATATATATATATACACTTTTATATACATGCATATAAAAGAGTAGAACTCTGAAAGTTTCCTTTCCCTTAGTGCAGAGAAAAGCAGTCTTCCTGAAATGCTGCCTGTTTTCAAAATTGGTTTCTTTTCCAATCTAAACAATATTTGGAAAATGTTCAGTTGTACAAATTAACACCATCAAGAATTTTTTTTTTAAAACTGAAGGTCTAATTTTAATGGTAATATTTCACCTATAAAAAGTGAGGATAACAAGTTTGTATTCATACAAAGGTGTTAATTAATGAAAGACAAACCTTTGCCAATTATTGACACATTCCTCTGTAATCCTGTTATGTGGAACATTCTAATGAAGTCATAGTTTATTACTAATGATCTAGCTTTGTTTAAAAAAAAAAAAAAGCTGCAAGGGGGAGGGGGGTTGAAATAATTTATTTGCTTTGGTGCATTTTTTATCACAGCAGGTAAGAATGCTGCATTTTGACTGCCACATTGTATGCAGGATGAGGGGGTATGACCTCAGAAGCAGCAACGGAGAACTGGCTCTTTCACACTTCAGCACACACTGCTGTGAACCAGCACTTTGGTCATATTATCCGCTGCACCACAAAGCTGTCCGCTAATTATCTCTGAATACGAATTTTATTGAACCTTAATTTTCAGTAATGGGGCCTGATAGTTTGTGAAGAAAGACAAAAGAAGGGTCTCTTTGTTTTTCCCTCACAATAACCTTCTAGTGCTGGAGCTATGGCAGAACTCATTAAACTTGAACAATGAGTTGAAATATGATCGTGTTATTTTTGTCCCTGCCCCCAAACTAGGCTAGTCCTGTCTACCAGCCTGTCCATCTGTCTAACGATATGGGAAGAGACATTGATTTTGTAGTGGACACTGTTACAACACATTCCCAAACTCCTACCAAATCACTGGGAACATGAATCTGAGCAGAAATTTGATTCTTTTGTGCACATTTGGCAAGATCTCACGGCAAGTTTAGCAGTGATCTGGGCACTATGGAGTGGAGGTCTGATTAAACCACGTGAAGTGAAAACCAATTCGTGTTTAATGTGCGCTGTGGGAACAGATTTACACTAGCTAGGAATACCTGCTATCCATTCAAACTTGGAGTTAAAAGAAAACAACACTAAAAAAAAATAATAATAAGCGCAGTTAATTTGCGAAAGGACTGTAGGTTTCTGCTCAGCTGAGTGCTGGTAAATGTTTTTGTACTGTCTTCAAGGTCCAGCCTTCTCAAGGCATCTTCCACTAAGCAATGGAGCTCTTAAAACCTTATTGTCTTCTAATTCGGGTTTTTCAGTCTTCTTTTTCAGTGTCCACTGAACATAGGACTGAGCAGTTGTGCTGTAGTGCGTATAGCAAAATACCTCAGGATATACACAAATGCAGTCAAAATCAATGGATTACTCAAAACACAAATATCCTGTTACACTGATAACCGAGTGAGTTATTTGTTTTCATGTGTAAATAAAAGTTAGGTACCTTCTCCTTCCAGGATTGTCTTATTAACTCATTGCAACAGCAGTTTAGATTGCTCATCAACACTTTCGTCCCTCCTGAACAGTGCTTATTTTCTCTGAGAACCATTGATGTGGGTTTGGAAGATATCTTCCTCTCAAGCCTTCAAGTATCTCCTCTATCCAAAAATTTTGCTTCAGATGTATTTCATACAGTTCTGTGGGTGATATTTTTGTAGACAATTTACACAAAACAAGGGATCTATACCTGGTGTATCAAAGAAAAATCTTAAT
Source organism: Haliaeetus albicilla (assembly GCF_947461875.1). Classification (NCBI taxonomy): domain Eukaryota; kingdom Metazoa; phylum Chordata; class Aves; order Accipitriformes; family Accipitridae; genus Haliaeetus; species Haliaeetus albicilla. The sequence continues at coordinate 18,170,510 of NC_091507.1, forward strand.
ATTCTCCAATTTAAGGTTCTCATGTGTACTTGAAAAGTCTTACATAGCCTAGTTTTTAATTTTCTCTCCATTTTTTGTAGAATATGTCACAGCCAAACAGAATATTAAGAGTTCTGTGATTCCTTTCCTTTACATTCAGCCTTAATTTTCTTTCTGCTAGGTGTTATTCAATTATTCCTAAACTAAAGTCACCAATACAAAACCATCTTGTATGTACAAACCAATTTAAAAAAAAGTTTTTAAATAAAATAATATAAAGGCAGCCCCCTTCCCCATCTCTGTGCCCTCACAGGGGATGGATGCACACCCACAGGGACACAAACTCATATCTTGCTAGGATTGGGAGTCTGCTGAACAAATTGTAGTTTTGGAGAGTGGGGAAAGAGGAGATTATTTCAGAGGTATTAGAAATACAGATATATTTATATTTTTATATATCTATGCACAGACATCCATGTATACATGCACACACACACAGACACATACTTATATGAAGCTCCCAAAGCACAAACTCATTTCGACTTAACCTATTCCATGAATTTTATTTTAACATTCCATATCAAAACAAATAATCTATTCTGTGAATAGTATTGCTCTTTTTATTGTCCTGAGTATTTAAAGGCTGAAATGATGATTAGCTTTACATTAACTCCAATAATAAAATAGAACACCTAGTTAACATACTGTGACTGTAAAGATTTTGATTTTTCAGTGTATGAAAAGATGCTCATACTGCAAGTGTTGTATACTAGAATATTCTGCCTTTGATTCTGAAATAAATCAAAATAAAATCTGAAAGGGAAAAATATTTATCAACAGGCAGTAATCGAATGCCCTTCAGTGATACAACTTTCACAGACTTTTTCCATCATCTAAAAAGTCTGATTTTTCTGTCATTTCCACAATTGTCAGTCAGGAGTAATTACACTGAGGTCAGCAAAGAGACCAACATTAAAACTGGCATAAGTCAACGAGCATCAGGAACATAAAACTTTAAAATGTAGCATTCGGTTATACTTTCAAGCTGCTTTTGGTAAATTTTGAAGATTTTTAATGATCTTTCATTTTCCTTCACTAATCCAGAAATCTTTGCTTCATCTGTTCACTGAACATCAATTTGATTCGGGGCGTTGTATTTCGTCTATTAATTATATAGGTCTTTTAATTTTGACACCATAAGTGAACCATTCGGGAAAACGTCAGTCTGGTATTTGAAAAAGAGTGAACTAAGAAATAAAAAATAGCCTTGATCTGTGATAAATGTGCACGGAACAAAGTCATCCAAACAACAAAAAGGAGATTCGTCATGGCTCCTTTAAAAGATTTAAATCATGCTTCATTTTTCAATTAAATAGAGTAGTGAGCGGAGAGTTTATGTGCAGCCATACATCTACTCTTAAGGATGGGCGTATGACCCTACGTGTGATTCCCAGCAGAAGCAGTGCCCCTGCCAGCTTACACCAGCCATGTCACCTCTCTACTGGAACAGGCTCTGGTCTTCCACTGGGAATCGCTGGATGCAACTGGGAGAGAGAGTGCAACAGCAGAGGAATGGACTGTATATTCCAATAGATGTATAGTGGATACTGTACGTTCCTTCCCGACGACCGCTACATCGCTGTATTACCGTTCAAATTGCAAGTATTCAGGGATGTAAATATATTAAACAATGCATCTATTTGTGCAAAGCATTCTTTATGAGGGGCATCCATGTGCTTTTAATCAGTTTCACGCTGAGGGAAGGAAAATTGTAAACTATGCATTAAAAGAAGATTTAGCGAAAGTTATTTTTCCTGTATCTTCTGCATCCTAATTCAATGCTTCCCCTTGCTTTCAGTGATAATATAAGTAATCTTCTAGCAACATTCATGAGGAAAGTTTGATGTGGATTTACACTAGTGGAGCTACATTACAATGGGTAGATTTAAGGCATTATAAAATGAGTTTTTGGATTTGTTACAGAGGTATGAAACCCCTAAGACACAGACAGATAGGACTTCCAACATATGGCAACCACTCTTATTATAAAACAAAACAGTGTTAAGTCAAAGTACCTGATTACAATTCGCTAGTGCTATGTAGCTCTGATAGCAGGCTTATATTTAATGCCACAGAAACAATATCATTTATTTTTCTGTCTTCCCTTATCCCTTCGTTATTGGGTTTCTAGGCTTTGAAACCTTAAGCAAAAGGACAAAATATAAATTATAGAAAACATCAAAGTATAGTGAAATCAAATGACATTCCATACGATCCTTACAGAGATATCTAACACATTTCTTATGTGCGGTTTGGTCGAATTGCTATCACTGCAGAGCTTTAGTGGTTATAATTAGTAATCTTTGGGGAGCCACAGTAGCACACTTACAATCTCAAAAATATTTAATTGAATGCAATAGTTAATTTGGCAATGTAAAAATTCATTTGATAATGGTTTAAGCTGGCCGAGATTTTAACCTGTTATCAGAGGTATCATTAGGGAAAAAACATAGCTATATAATTTTACTACGTGCTGCTTCTTCAGCTAAGTCTGTTTATAGTTTTTTCTTAAATTACCTTCTTTGACATGTAGGTTTTGGAGGTAGAGCATCTAACACCACACCTACTTGCATCTACACATGCACTATTTAATACAATTTTAGGTGAACATCATATCACCTAAAGCATGTAAATTAAGAAAAATGTGACTGTGATGGACATGTCAAAAGAAAAATCACTAAGCCCGCTAGCCTAATAAACAAAATTCCGTTTGGGAAATGAATTGACTGACAAGCAGTTCCTAACAAATAAATGCACATTGGATTCAGATACATACCAGAGTATCAAATAACTAGATAATTTATCACCAGTCAAATTTAAAACCACGTTTCCCTGTCTTGGTCTATGGTTCCCATGCACTGCTATCTTATTAACAAGACTTTAATTCTCATACTGACACACAAAAGTGTTGTACTCTAATGAACTGTCTGCTCCTTGCAGAAATCTGGTGGTAATGTAGGATGTTAGTTACAATAATGATAATCTTTAGTATTTTTAGCCTGTCAGAACCTGCACAGCCAACAACAACCAGTCTTTTACTAAAACTCTACCTCATCAAACTAACTTAATTAGCAATTCAACTCCTTATTTTTGTTTTGGATTCCCCTCTGGCTACTAATTAAAGCTTAATCGAAACTGCTGAACTGAGGTTGTAAAGAATTCATTAATATTAAAATTAGCCCCAACAATTTTTTTGGGCTGGTGCAATTTGTATTTGTTACTGTCAGGGTTTGAAATTCAGTTGAATTGTTAAGAAAGCCGTACCAGAAATTTGCTGTATATTCATATTATAAGCAGAACAAATATGATGAATACCAATAGTTGAACAAGTAATTCGTGTTTTGACCATGCACAGTTCACATTACTTGTGTCACTCTTTAATACCAACAGACAAAATATATTTTCAGATCATTTTTCCAAAGTCATCCACATTTCTTTATCCTCCTAAGTGCTTTCATATTTTGGATAAAAGGAAATAAAAGGCTCTGAAAAAAAAATGCAAAGATTGATTTTGTATATTATCTTGACAAGATTAATATGTTTGAAAAATGAACAGATTTACCACTTCACTTTGATTTTTCCACTTTTCTTAACATCAAAGATTACTCCAGCTGCAATAATGGTCATTCTGAAAACTAAGATCAACTGAACTATGAGCTTCTGTAAAGGACATATTTTTGCTGGTAACATATCTCTCATCGATTTTTTTTTTAATAAGAGAGTAATACATTATTTTCTAAATTAAAATAAGCATCTCAGTGCTCTATAAATTATTTAAATATATTCTTTTCTGAACTCAGTTTATTCTTTGTAATGAGTTTAAATGTATTTTTAATTAAATTGCTTAGCTTACAATAAGAAATCAACTTATATTTGAGTATTACTAAATACTCTCAACAGTACAAGTGAAACATACTTGTGTTTGGGTTTTGTAAATTTCATGAAAAATGTAAATAAGAAAGGCAGTCTTTTTATAGCAGATAAAAACGATTTTCATAATTCAAGTTCACTTTTCATTTTAACTTTTATGCTTTAATATTTTTATCGGAACATGTATATTTATTTTACCCTACAGGAAATTTTTTCAAGAATGTTTATAGGAAACAAACTTGTTAAGACTAAAATATACAGCAACTAATACTGTTTAACATATTTTATTAAATATAAACATTAAGATTATTTATATAATGCAAAACTTTACAAAAATATACATGAAAAATTACATATGCATCTAGGTTTCATTTAAATAACATTTATGACAAAACAATCATGCACATATTTAAAAATCAACATATGTCCATTTTTTACTCACTGACTAAATCAACAATGGCATACAAGGCACACAATTTAAAATCTTGGTGACAATTTCCGTGAAGTTATTCAAATACAATTTGACTTCTGACAAGAGGATGTAATTTATAAAACAGAACATGCCTATCAGTGGAACCTAAATTTGCATAATGAGGATACTTTCATTTCTGCAAGCACAGTTTTTGACATCCCAACTTGGAGCGCTGGAAGAATCTGGTGAAAAATGTCAATATACATAAGTAGAAAAATGATGAATAAAATACCCGTAACATTTATCTGATTTGAGTAAACAAAATAAATTTTGCTTGCAAAAAGTAATGATTTTGAAAACTATAATAATGTGTTTTCTAAATGTGTAAAAGTCTAGCGCTGCCTTTAGCTGCAATCAGCCTTGTAAACTAAGGGAGGTGTTCTGAGTTTATCATTAGATGATAAAACACTGTTGTGACATTAATGTTATGCATTTTTTTAATCAGTGTTTTGATTTAATTCTCTGTTGCATTTCCTATACATATTCTGCAGTAGTAACAGTAAAGTGAAAAGAAAAAAAAACCGCTTTTACCCTTCCTTTCCTTTAGTAGTTAAACTTGAAATTGGTTGCTAACTTGGTCAGCTGGATGAGAAGATCCACCATTCTTGAACTGGAGAGAAAACAGTTGTTTGCCCTCCCCAAATTCTTTTAAGTTGTCAGTTCAGGTAAACAGATGATTGGAGTTTAAATTCAACAAATGCTGGAATAAATTTCCTTTAATTTAGCATCTCTTACCCACCCCACCAAAAAGGATAGTATCAGATGACAATCAAAACCAAGTTACCTTTATGTCTCAACACCAGAACTCAGGCAGATTGCAACATATCTATTTCAGGTTTCCTACAGAAAACCTGGACTGTCAAGGGGAAGCAATAGAATAACATCTTTAACTAAAAAAAACCCCACCCAAAACAAAAAAGAAGAAACTCTCAATTTAAAAAAAAAAGATATAGAAATTATGGCTTTCCTTTATACAAGTTACTAATAGCACCTTCCAGAATTAGAACTAAAGGAAACTTAGTTTATTTTTCGTTAGTGTTGCTGCTTGTTTATATTTGCCTAATTCCCTAAACTTTGAAATTATGCCTGGGTCACTTTTGTTTATGGCGAACTTCACTTTATGGTCTCTCTGATACTACTATTGAGCTGCAAATATTCCAAGGGAATTACTTCAAAACCAGCTGTGTCAGTTACAATAACATATAACATGTATATAAAATATAAGCCGTTAAAGATTCTGAGGCAGAGAAACATTTTTTCTGGCCTTCATTGCTATAAAATCTAAGAACACAAGGTAAAAACAGGAGAATAGGGGAAAAAAATTAAAATGTAAAACAAAGCAAGGAGGCAAATCTCAGTGCAGAATATCCCTTTAATTCTAGATCAGACTTGTTTATATTCAAATTAAAGAACTAGATCATGGCTTTGAAAACAAATGTTCATCATATGCTTTATTCAGGCTGGTACTTGTCACACACACACACCACTTATTAAAGTGAAAGAAGAGCATGCCACCCTTATTTATTTAAGACACCAGGCTGACAAATAAAGACCTTTATCAAGTGATCAATAAATATGGCTATAAACCCAGCACTTTTACAATTAAACCTGCTCTAAATAATATTTATCCTTGCAGCAGGTATTGAAAATGTTGTCTGGTGTAGTTTCAAGCAGAACTTGGAGGTGACTGTGACTGCCAACCACAAAAAGCTTGATGTACAGATAATACAAATAAAGATGATTCAATTTCTGTCAAGTACTGTGAAACTAAAATAATAAATAAAATCTTGGAACAAGATCACTGGCAGCATATTCAAGCAAATAGTAATTGCTTCTTAGCTGTTCTCATCATTACCATTTTGAGATAAATAGGTATTTTATAAACATTTTCAGCTAGGAAACTTCGCCACTTCTCCTTAAAAATTCCCTTTTATTATCAGTGTAGATTCACAGGAAAAAAATAAGCAGCTTGCTGTTCAAACAGCTGAAAGGGGGGAAAAAAAAAAGGGTTGTTTTAACATTTCTTTTGCATCTTTAATTTCTTTCAATGCTCTGTACATCGTGAATATGTCAACGGAACACACATCTCATTTTCAATTGCTAACGTTTCAGGTACGATAGGAACACACACAGCGGCTCGAGGCGCGAGAGCGTTTGTGAGGTTGGGGTGGGAGCTTGCTGCAACACGCTGTGATTCCTGGGCATCCATGGGAAAAGTCATTGGCTAAAGCTGAGCCGTGAAGTCCTCTCCTCCTCTGGGTCAGTGGACGTTTATCCGATGTTTATCCTACTAACTCCTTCTACATATAAATACACCTAATTCTGTGTTGTATATGTTTAGAAATCACTTCTGCTATGAAATACTAATTTTTTCTAATGAATATATTACTCAGATCTTTTGATCCTGAATTTTCCTAATATGGAACGATCACAGATGGAGCTCTCTAGCAGCAGGTCACCTGCAAAAACAAAATCCCAGCAGCCTTTCCCTTCCCCAATTTTTAGCAAGGACCTGCTTACTCCACACTCAGAAGTGGAACCAGACATAACTGCCTATTGCTTTTGGTCTGATTTCTACAACAACAAAAAAATATCCCAATATGCTGGCATGTCTCAGATATACTCAGATTGGGGAAGGCTGGGAAAGCCCTACAGATTTTTCACTGAAAAAGAGGTTCACAAACATATTAAAATACACTCTTGTAACAAGTCAGCTGGTAAGTTCTGCAGAAGAGGAGGGACAGCCATATTCCAGTACATAAACCTTCTTCAAAACTGAGAGGGGATGCAGACTCTGTGCTGGACGGGAGGGAAATCTGTGCCCTCTCTAATCCCTTACTGACTCTGCCTGTTCTCTTAAAAAAACCACAAATACCAAACTGAGGGAAAATTTCGTGGCTTCTTAAAACCGGACAGCTAAGGCAGAGAATGTACTTCAGCATTCTTGGGAAATATTCAGATACTGCTGTTCCAGAAGAGTGGGAGTGGAACTCTTTAAGCAACAGTTAATAGAAACATGAAGGCAAATCCGATGTGTTTATTGCCAAAGGGTGGGAGTGAATGAGTGACAGCAAAAATAACAGGATGTTGGGATTAGTTTACCCATACAATTATTATTTTTTTAAATATAGCTGAGCACTAGGATTTTCAGTCCCATATTTTGGATTTTTACTGCTTTAAGTTATTGTTGTTGCTATTGTTTAAACATTCATTGAAATAATAAGGCAAACATTTCTGTTTCCAATTGTGGCATGTGTTACGTTCACAGGCCTCTTGCTAAATGCTCAAAACACCATCTCTTCCTACTACTAATAAATAATTCTGCTTCAAGCATTCATTGTCCTACCAGCTGAAGGGCTAGCAATGGCTAAGTCCATGATGTTCTGAGTGAACTACATTACATTTTAAAATGAATTCCTGGTCTGAATAGTTTTGTAGTTTTCTGTACCTGTGCCTTGAAATGAACAGCACTCCCCTCCCCTCTGCACCCAAGCTGAAGTGCTTATGTGCCACCGCTGTTTATTAAGACAATCAGCGTTAAGTGTTGTATTTGACACTCCAGAGTATTTTCAAAATACAGGGATGGAGTCGTCTAGAAGGCTATCCTCACTGGTGGCAGCAATTTTGTTCCCGCACTACAAACACATTACGGTATTATAAAAAAGATAGTCCTCTTGACTTAAATCCTAGCTTATCGGACCGTGTTTGGCTGCCCTGAAGAGCAGTGCCGGGTAGCGGGAAGGAAAGCAATGCACAATCAGGAGGATGAGATTAACGAACGGCGGGAATCTGCCTTCTACGTCCCCTCCCTGTCCCCATCTTTCGCGAGCCAGTTGGCACGAGTGGCGTGGTGCCCCTCGCCAGCGCCTGGCTGGGGGGGATGGATGCTCTCCTCTCCTCTCCTCTCCTCTCCTCTCCTCTCCTCTCCTCTCCTCTCCTCTCCTCTCCTCTCTCCTCTCTCCTCTCTCCTCTCTCCTCTCTCCTCTCCTCTCCTCGTCCTTTGGGCACCGTGGCTGGGGGTCCCTCGCCGCGCTCTTACAAACATCACCTCCACCCCTGCTCTCACATTTCAGGGGTGTTGGAGCACTACCTCCACTCACACAGCTTTCTTTTTTTTTTAAAGTGGAAGCCAAATGCACACATTTGGGCGGTAAATTATGCAGAAAAATACTTTATATTTCTGCTGAGGCAAATGATTTTTAAGTAGGTCTCATAATTACTTCGGGTGGAGAATGTGCTTTTTCTCTTTGGTCTATTCACTTGCAGTTCATATGAGGAAGGATTATATTACTATCATTACACAAACACTTAAATGGGTCCATTGATTTGTTTAGAAATGAGATATCAATGACAGTTAATTATTCAATAACTGATCATTAATTTTGGGCAAATGATCAGAGACCCTTAGGTCCTTCTAATTTTGCTTGGCTCAAAGGAGTAAATGAAATCTGTTTGTTAAAAGCATACAGCAGACTACTAAGCATTCATTTTCATTCTGCTACACTAAAGTAGTGTTTTAAACAGATTCATGAAATGTTTTAATACTACTCAGGCAAACCTATCAATAGAAGGAAAGTTAAACACATAGTCGAGGGGATTATAATATAGCTGTCTATATCTTTCATCTACCCTGACACCTTGCCATGTGTTTTTTTTGTGGAAAACAACTTTTTACTTACTTAAACAGCCTGCTTTTAATTAATCCTTCCCTCTTTTCCTTGCATTTTAAGCTATCCTAAGGAGATCAAGGACCATTCGTATCTACTGGGCTACAGCAGTACGGGATGATGTTCAAAAAGGATTGCTTATATAATGAGGGTATCATCAGTCCTTACATTTTTAATTAAAGTTCATTCAAAGTGTGCTTTCCAATACCTGTGTCATTACCCTATCGCCACATCTCGGAGATTTGCTAACGATTAATAAGCAACACAACATTTTCTTTCACTCCATCTGCATGGGACTGAGCTCTAAAATTTCCAAAGAATAAATTAAAGTAGAACTAAGGTTACAAAATAGAGCGAATGTCAAGCCGAAACTCTTTTCATTAACTCCGTGCTCACTTCTGCCAAGGTCTGCAGCACATATTCGAATCTGTAACATCAGTGTGCTGAGATCATTCCAATATCATAATAGAACACATTTAAAATGAGCAACTGAAAACTTGAAGCCTTAGCCCTGGATTTATTTGCTTTTCTTGGCTAGATGGACAAAAACTAGCCTGGGTGGAGATCTGGTTTCTGTTCACTTCAGTGGAGTTAATGCCATGTTTGGCACGTGCAAGGAGAAATCCCGGGGATGGCAGAGAGTTGAGAGAAGCTGCGTGGTATCACTTCGGCATGGGCCACAGCCTTATTCTGAAGAGGTTTTGGTAATTAAGGTCCGCATGAAACATAAAATGTAAGTCAGTTTTCAAGAAATAGCGTGACAGACGATAAACTTGTCTATTATGCGCAATATGTATTTTGAGAGATATTGTACAAAACTTCTTAGAGTAACAGAAGGGCTGCGATAATTCCCCCGCGAAAAACCAGAGCAGGAGCAAGTCTTGGGAGATGTACCCGTGTCCGTCCTTTGTGGTGCAAAACAGACTGGAAAATACAGCCTCATTAAAAAAAACAAAAACAACCCTAATTCAAAATTGCAGCTGTGTCACTTGAGTGTGAGTGTTACTTATGTGATCACCAGAGGTCAGTGTCACCACAGGCTGCAGCACAGACAGGGGGAGATGCTGTTTATAAAAGATGAAAAAGAGCTCGAAACATCTCTCCAGAGTTTGCCTGTGCTCCAACACCAACTATAACCAATTCACGAGCCTCCCTCTTCTTTGTGAAACTGAGGGTGGATGACTGGGGGGGAGCGCTGAGGAAAGAGAAGCACGAGGAAAAAAAGAATTGGAGAGCTGGAAGGAAATGGGAGCGGGAATAAGAGCACAACTTGGCTGGCTGCTTTGTAACCATAAAAGATATTGCCTTCAGATTCTCAGGCAGACAAGTCCCACCTGTGTTAAGGCATGTACCTAGCAATATAAATTATTGCCAGCTCCAAATGCTGAGAAATTATGAGGCTGGTTCACAACGTTTAAATAATTAAAAAATACTGTTTTTTCCTTTGTCCACAGGGTTGGGGTTATTTTTTGCCATATTCTCAAGGTTTGCTCCACTAACGTAACAGCTGAGAATGTGTGTGTGCACGAGTGTGTATGCATGTAATTTTAATGACATGTGAAATCTTCAGGTTGTGTAGTTTGCCTCCAGGGGTTGTAGTTTAAGAAAAATACAAGATGCGGAATAAAACTCTGGGAGCTGGGAAGACTGCTTCCCCAGTTGCTCACTTCCCTTTGACAAATGCCCTTAAAGCCATGGCCTTTGTGCATGGGTCAGAGGTGGTGGATAAGGGTGTGAGCTGTTGTTTCTCCCTCACCTTGGTATGTCACGAGCCCCCCAACTCACTGAGGGTATCAACTCACCCTCGGGTACCACCCGTTCTGCAGAGGTATCGAGTTGTGAGTCTGCGTATAGGGAAGGGCAACAGCTATGGCAGGGAGCAATCGTTCGAGAGCAGAAAGGAGAAGAGAAAAACTCACGGCTTAGCCTTCTTGGGGAGCCCTGAGGAGTGCGGACAGGTTTAACACCAAGTGCTTTCTACTGCTTTGTCCATATTGGCATTTTTGGAAATTAATCTCTCTCCAGGGCTCAAGCAAGTAGAAGCAATGATAATGTAAATACTGGTACAGAGAAATCCTGGGGTTCGATGTCCTCTATTCTAGATGTATTTTGTGGTTGTTGCTGCTGGGCATTATTACAGAAAAAATTTAGAACACTTAGAAAAAAATATTCCTTTTGTAGGATTTATCGTTTGACAACGGCAGAATATTTCATTAGGAAAGGAGCTGTGGGTTGCGACCAATGAGATTTTCCCTGCTGGAGTGTGGGGTCTCTGTTTGGCCTTTGCAGTCCACTGATGCCCTTTCGTTTGCAGTGCTGGGGTCCAAACATCAATCCAACCACGCAGCTCAGAAGTAGCGGTGTAACTGTCACAAAAGAAATGAGCTTGTTTCCAAGTTCCCTCTGTACAATGCTGCGTCTTAACAGGAATACCTTCTTTTTCTGAATGTATTGATGGCCAGATCTGGAAAAGAGCCAACTTTAAAATATCAGGTCTGGAGAATCATTTCTTGGGTAACCCGAGACATTTTTTACAATTGAAGAACATAGACTGTCTCTCATATGGGAGGCATATACCTGATGCCGGGCAGAACTTAAGTATTTATCCAACCATATCGGCTGCTCTCAATTCACTCCAGGGTAAAGTCCTCTTCAATACTGCTCCAGAGAAATGATACTGCTTATCAAAAGGAATTATCTAGCTAATGTCATGACAGATACATGACAAACTTGCTTTCTCTGCACAAGTCTTAGGGCTAAGCAAATACAAATTGAGCCTCTTTCCCAAGGCAAAATGCAAGTTGATTTTTGCACGACCCAACAAAAGAAAAGTAGGACAGTTCTCCACACTGAGCTTGAATGTAGCACGAGGTAAAAGTCCTATAGCAGGCAGTCTTTAATAAACACTCCATATTACTAAAGTCTATAAACACCGGACAGTTTAGTATAGTTGTTTCAATACTCTTCCCTGTGATGGGAAGTAGGGATTTGAATAGCGTTTACTTGATCTCAGCATAGTGCTTTGACCAGCTGTGTGATCTCTCTCAGCAACTGACCTCATCCACTGTGAGGATGCTATCACAGGTTGCACTGCAAAGGGCTGAACAAGTGCACGCTCCTACTTACACTCCTACTCTCTGACATCCAGCATCAGCCTAAACAATCCATGGCAGCAGATCCTAACAGGTTCACATTGCTGCGCTGAATTAATGGCATAGGGTTGAAATAACAACTGCAAAAAAAAAAAAATCTTATAAATCTAAGGCAAGAATTGGGTAAATTTGCATCTTTTCAACAGTTTGTTTTCCTCTAACACTTCAGCAATGTTTTACCGCACATTTTCTTGTAGTAATCATTCCGTTTTCTTCCCCTCCCCAAAATACACCTCACCTTTCCAGAATGCAGACACATCTCAGATCAAGGCATTCCTTGAACCTAGAAAAAAATTAAGACAGAACTGGGAAGAAGCATTACCCACAAAATTTTAACAGAGGAAAAGTACTTTGACACCTAAAATAAATGTCTCTTCTATAATTCTCAGTGCTTTGTATGTTTTAGACTGGCCTTAAAGTATTAACTCAGAAACACTCTCCAGCCGTATTTAACGGTGGTTAGGGAACAACACACTAATTGTAAAGTGGTAATAATAATAATAATAATAATAGCCCATGTCAGTATGGGAGCTGGTAAGGATGAGTACATTTAATAAGTCTGATGAAAAGCATGAAATTTAATTCATGCTCTTTGGCAAACTTCCGAGTTGTGTCAAGACACAGCAGCAGCCCACTTCTGGGTTAACCCTGCGAGGGCTGCTGAGCCTCCAGCAACAGGCAAGCTGAAAAACTTTCTGTGCCACTTAAGCTTGCTGACCACTCAGCCCCTTGCCGCAATGTCTGCGCCTCGTAAGGGGAGCAGGAGCCAAGACATTGCAGGTAGCAGATACAATGGAAATTCTCCCCAAAGGACGAGCGTGTATATAAAAAAAGAGACAGTGTTACAGAAACCTGTACCGCTGGGTTGCTAGGGTGGGCTAACAACACATTGCACCCTGTAATGAACTCTGAATGCCGCGGCACGCTTTCAGCTCAGAGAGAAAAAGGCACCAGCAAAGGCAGTAGCTATGCAAGAAAATCCCTGGTTATATTCGCCGATGTTTATGGGTGCCTGAACTTGTATGGGATGTATGAACTGTGGAAGAAGGCAGGCAGTATATTCATACTGCTAGCTGCAGGGACTTAATACACACATTGAGAACTGCAAACTTCCCCCAGTTTCATATTTCAGTGAAGAGAAAAAGGTTCTGCAACGAATGGAGCTTAGGTGTCCTGAATCGCTCTCTGCAGGGATCTACTTCTCTCCCTGGCTAAATAAAAAAGACGGGAATGCTCCTAACTCAGATACTTAATTATCCTATCCTTCTCAAGTTAGCCATCCCAGTAAGGTGCCTCAAGCTACCCATCAGCCCATCTTGGACGTCCCCTCCTGCTGGGTGCTCAGACCGATGCCAGTGAGGGTGGCCTGCTATAGAAGAGGAGATAGACCTGAGGAGGAGGTGACCTGAAACAATCCAGAGGTTTTCAGGGTTCTAGATGACATGCGGTTGAGTAGGACATCTGGAGGACTTCAAAGTGCCAGCTGGTTTACTCACCGTAACAAAGAAGAGAAAACTGCTGGGTGGAAACAGGCGATTAAAACAGATAAAAGCATTTTTCAGAAGGAAATAGCTGGGCAAGACCTTGGTGATGTGTCCAGGGGTTAAACAAGGAGGTTGGGTTTTGGTTTTTGCCTTGCTGTCAGTGATGTGCATCCACAGAGTGCCAAAGAAGGATGAAAGCAAAAGACTGGAGACTTTTGTGTTCCTGAAACCTGCTCAGTTTCACACAGCCCTGCTAGCTCCTGCTCCGAGACACGCGATCATCTCCACCCCATCTCAACTGCGGAGCTGTGCAGTGCATCCCGAACGTCTGTTGCTTCACATCTTGGTCTTCCTCTCGTGGGACAGAGGCTGTGGTCCCGGGCCTTACCCCCCCAGGCAGGCAGGTTCGCAGGGGAAGGGGAAGGTGTTTGTAGGGGAGAAAAGCAACGGGGGAGCAAGGAGCTGAGACACTTTCTGTTGGGACTTGCTGAAAGCTGGGTAACCTCTGGAGAAATTGAAAGGCAGCCCTAATGTTCTTCAGGTAATCTTTAAAGGTGTCAACCCACACTTTTCCCAAGGGAAAAAAAAAAAAAAGAAAAAGAAAAAGAAAGGTTTTCCTGGTTCCTGCAAGGCTGGAATTTCACTAGCTACATGTTTTGCTATAACCACTGGACAGCTAACTGTGATTACACCTCCACGCCAGTTTAGTCTGCTCTGTAAGTCTACGCTTATTTCTGCTGCCTGGTATGTCTACTAAAAATCTCCAGGTTTCCCAGTCCATAAATCTGATGGGTTAGTTCTGGGCATGCAGCTGACAGCACTTGGGACTGGAGCTGTAGCCGCACCTGTAAAGCTGTGTGGAGAGAAGAGTCCTACCTTTGCTCAAGCAAATCCCCGTCGCTCCAGCTCTCACAGGCAAGCGGATAAACCGCTTGCAGGTCGGACTCTCCTTCTCTTTTGCCAAGTCCTGTCCTCAGGAGCCTGGGACTGTCACAGGCAGTTAGGGAAAGTACTTGCAAATAGCACAATTTCATACTATTTGAAGCCGTGTTCTGGTACATATCTCAGATTCTAAATTACTAAGAGCTCGTTTTTTAGTTCAGAACAAGATACCGTAATATATGTGGTGTACATTCATGTATATGCGGGTTCCTTTACTTTTAAAAGACCACCAGGGAGACTTGCTGGCAATTTTCTACAGAAATGGAAGTGGAAATGGATGTGGACTGTTAATACCAGAATACCACCTACCATCTGGATAGGCTTAACACGTGATAAACTGTGAGGTTTGGACACAGATTTGTGGTGCTCGAGGAGATTGCTTAAAAGCCTGTCTATGTTGGTCTGGCCTGACTCTCATCCTGTGGAGCCTTAGCCTGTTACTTTTTACAAGATGAACGCAGAAAAACAATTGAGTGATGTAGCAGCCTCAGATTTAGAACAATAAACTAGAAACAGGAGTGGGTTTAGAGCTGTTCTACTCACTGTTTTTAAATTCAGCTCTTGGAATTAAGTTGCAGAGCTGTAGAGTCATAGATTATGAAACCAAAGAGGACAACTGGTTTCATCCATTTTTTTACCTCCCATTTAACAAAGACCAAGAGCCTGTTAAACATCTTGGTTTAGCTCCAAATCTCAGCTCTTCTTGGAGTTACATAATTTACTAAAAATACCTAGACTTGTTTTAATATTTTTTTTCTGATGGTGAATCTGTCAAATGTGTTAATACATTGTTTGGGACTTAATTGCTATCACTGATAGAAAACGAACCTTTCAATTTGTCCTAACTGACCTTCCAGCTATTGGAGCATGTCACAGTCTGTGTGCCAGAATGAAGGGACTATGTCTTTCTCCTTGATGTTGCTTCTCCTAGACTTGATGAAGTCACCTGTTACTTCAATTTCTGTCTACAGTAGGGTTGTTATAGTTATGACGGCCAGAGGGCATAAATAAAACAGACTCCATAAGGACCAGTAGTGTTTTTTTATAAAATAGATTGACTGGGAGCAGATTTAGGGCTTGCATACCTAAGAGCTCATCTGTTTTTTTCCAATGATATCTGTTAGACATAAAAAATAATATATCTCCCTGCAAATGTTGCCTGACTTATGAATTATACAGGCATAATTTGTTGGGGCTGGTTATGGCAAGGGTGAATTATAAAGCACTGCCATCATTCCGATGGCTTTTCTCTGGACTGGGAAGATCAGAACTGGTGGCAGAGGTTCTGTGACGTATGGTGTTAATGTATGGCTATGGGCTGGTAAGTTTTATGCTCCCTCTTCTCCCCTTCTTCTCTGCTCACTGCCCTCCTGCTATGGCTACGCTACAGCACCGTGTTGCTTGCTTATACCCGAGTTATCGGGAGATCGGTCCAGCTGGCATTGTGTCAGCCATCTACCCTCTTTTTTATTGATCACTGCACCAGTTTCCTGACTCCCCTGAAATTTCATCAGTGATCACTTCGTCTTTGAATCATGCAGATGCAGTTCTGGAGGGGTCTCAAGGGGTCATCTAGACCATCTGCCTACGAGGAATCAGGTGCAAGTGAACTTACACAGCCCCAACATATTACTTAATCAATTCTTAAAAACCTTCACTGAGAAACCGCAGCTGTCCTAGGTATCCTCTTTGTACAGCTAACTGTGCTATATTTCAGAAAGTTTTTCCAAACACCTATTCTAAGTCTTTTCCTCTGCACCAATACAAATATTGCTCAGCAAGGCATTAAAAACTGATCCCTGAGGACCTGACTAGGAAAACATAATTTCTGTGAGAATTCCCTGTTTGCAATTACAAGAAAAAATTGTACTTTTCAAGCTATTCAACATACGCCATGTTGAGTTTATTATCATTTTACTTTCTTAATCAAAATTTGGTGAGGTACGAAGTCAAATGCCTTACAGTACTTGTATGAACATTATTACCTTTATCAACCAAACACATGCAAAATTCGAAAGCTAATGAGCTAGCCAAGATAGTTTCTTAATCATCCCTATTCCTTCCCACTAGAAATACCCAGACCTAATCTTTCCCCTGCCAAGCCCTTCCTCTAGCTCATTTGAATACCTCTTTTTTAGAAAACTGGGAGGGAATGGATTTTGTTTTGGGAACAGGGGAGAAGCAAAGCTGCTGTTTCCTACTTTCCCCTTACCTCTTTCCATAGCCTACAAGAAAACAAGCTGGCTAAGTGGTACACACACATAATTAAAGTGAAGCCGTTCTGGAAATAATTCCAACTTACTCTGAAAAAGTGATGTATTAGCTCACAAATGATGTGTTTCAGAATTAGAGGTGTGCATAGGTTAAGTTTAAGTTGATTGTTAAAACATAAAAAATCGCAATTAAAAAAACCAACAACCCTACTAACTACTGTCATTTTCAGAACAAGTGAATGAGAACATGAAGTAATGAACTGAAATTAAGTTGTTTCTCAGTAATCACAATCTATCTAATTTCTTATCTCTTAAACATCTGTTACTTACACATCAAAGGAAGGGTGGTTAGATTAAAAGTATCTGGACAGTGTAGTTAGCTACTGGGGAGCCTTCCTTGCCAAACAGAAAATTTCTTACTACACCCAAAGTAAAATGGAACCTTGAGTTAATTTTCCCTAGATATATTTTAGCCATAAATTCAGTGTTTCAACAGAGAACCCATGCTGAATCAAATGCTTTGGGATGAGAGGACAGCAAAAAATGAAAGTGATTATTCATTATAGTTATTTTCATTATATTCATTCTAAAGACAGTTTCGCTATATTCTCCTCAGTTTCTTTAACTGATATCTGGCTGAAGTGAAGCCTAAGTTCAGTGCAATGTAATTTAATGTAAGGTTTAGCTAGGAAGAGGTAATGAACACCTGTATCAAAAGTGGTGGTTACCATAAAATGATACGTGTGTTAAATATTTACCAGATCGCAGTATTATTTTCTGCTCAAAGTTTAAGGAACTACTTAGTGTCCTAGGCTTGATGATGTGATAACCCTTGGTAAATATTGATTTTTAAATGGTGACCACTGTACAAATTTATACTTGCTAATGGGAAGGCCACAAAGCAAACAGTACTAATTGAGCAAAATCAAGGCACTTCTTCAGCTCGTGTGTTTGACTTGACATATTGTGACAGACACAATGCAGCTCTCAAGTGTTTCCCACCAAAACAATGCTCATCATACCTCCGGGCAACATGGAGACACTAAGGTAAAGAATAAAAAGGCTTGTAATCCTTCCTTGTGTAATGTATACCTTTGTAAGAAGCCAAAGGAGATATTAACTGCTCTCAAACCACTCATCTTCATATATTCTCTTGCTGCATGCGATCGCTCCTTCACGCTTTCTTTCATATTTTTTTAGCCTTTTAATGTTTGTGCATTCAAACTTCTGGGCAAAGCAGAGGCATTGCTAATAGGTCTGATGGCAAAGCTTTTCCTCAGACTGTGATTCCAAGGATCTGTCTTGTCTTTCCTCACTTCAAAGGCTCATTCAGAAGAGGGATCGAAGAGTCACCCTGACATCACAGGGCTATATTTTTGGACTACAGAAAGTGAGGTGTTAAGACCCGCAGAGCACAAATCTCAGCCACACGGCTTGAAGTGGCTTCACGGCCACTGCACGCTGGCTTTGAAGGAAGGCTGGTGAGACCGTCCATGTGCTTGCTACCCTGTTAATCTGCACTTGCACTCAGTTATACTGCATTTTTATGCAGAGTGGGAAAGAATTCACTGTGAAAGTGATGTAGAGTTACTTACTGGGTGTAAATGCTTTGCCCATGTTCCAAGAATACTTAACATGTTGCAGGCTGCACACTGCAAGATTCTTCATTTTAAATGCATAGAATTGAAGAGATTGTGAGATTATTTAGGGGAACTGCTTGTATGTTGCTGGCCCTTAAATTTCACCCATTTACCCTCAGACTGAGCACCCCAATTAAGGCTAGAGCATATCTTCTGAAAAGACATCCTGACTTGAGATGAGTTGAATTTTCAAAAACATGGAAAATCCCCAACTTCCTTGAAGAGAACTTTATCAGATTGTGCATTGCTCCCCTGGCATTTCAAGCATGGTGAGAGTCAACACACAAAAATTGTCTTCTGCCAGGATGCAAAAAAGCAGCAAATCAGTCACAGCCAAATTTGGTATACTGTGAATAAATAAAAAAAGAAAAAAAATCATTGTGTATGTATAGGGCAAATCTTTATCAAGAGATTTGCTCAGAGAGGAACTTACTTAGTAAATTATTATAGCTAGATAGAGCAGGAGGACCTCAAATCAGATTTACCTGCTCTGTTAGTGTCTACCAAACACAAAAGAGCTGTTGACGGAGTACTGGGAGCAAGGCAATAACGACCCTCCCAAGCTTGCCTTTGTTTAGTCCATTGCAGTTTATATGTGTGGAAGGAGTAAGTATAACCTAACCCCACTGAGCTGGTCAGTCAGATACCTTCAGGCCAGGTATATTTAAAAATTAAACTTTCCAAGAAGAGCTTGTCTCAATAAACTCCTGTTTTACCTCAATCCTTCACCTTCTTCTGCAGGGCAGCCTCTTCTAAAAGATGTTATGATTTTTGAAATGAATTTTATGTTCCGTGTAGCTATCTACTACAGCTTGGCTTGATAGCTAAAGATCCCTCAGCATGTTTCATTCACGATTTGACCTGTACTTTAAGGATGGCCTCCCCAGATAAAAGCTAGCATTGGTAGCCGTTGTGTACCAGTCAGCCATCTGGGCTCTTTTGTCTGAGCAGGATCTCTGCTAGACCTCTAACTTGTAATGGCACTACTAGCTCATGTCTGTAAGGAAAGTAGTTGTAGCAAACGAGCAATTAGCAACCGAGAACATTACTGGGGTGTTTCTGATGTTGTTGCTCCTATAAATTACAGCCTATTGTTACGTTTTTGTAACTATGGAGCAATTGTGTGTTTGCATAAAAATATGGATCACTGGTATGAGAACATTAACAGGTGCTTCAAACAATCTTATTATTTTCTTAGACGATAACGATGTGTTATCAAAACCTGTAACATTGTCCTACTGGCAATTTTACTTCAAAATGTTGAAGCTGAAGAGAAAAAAAACCAGATACTTTTGCCTTTTCTAAATGGAAAAACTGAGCAATTTCTGCTTAAGCAAAGATATTTATTAGGTCTCACAGTCAGCAAGGCTGGCTGGTGAACAGAAGAGAGCCTTCTCCAGCTGGATAGTGGTGGGAGGTTCAGCCCTTCTGTACCGTTTCTGGGGACAGGCCTCCCACAAGTCACGCGTGTCGCCGAGCCACGTGAGAACCCTCCCAAAAACCTGGCTGACACCGTCTGCGGAGGTTGTGACTGCTGGAAACCATACACTTCCAACTGTGTTAAACTCACAGAAAATCCTTGGCAGAAAATCCTGTGGAGCCAAAGGCTTTCCAAAGCCCTGCTAGTGTATTATCGAAGACAGTTAAGCCTTTCCAGCTCAGCTCTGGCTTCCCCAAGGTTTCAGGGCTGATCCATCTGAGGACCACCAGCTGTCAGATCCGGAGGGAACCATCCTTGTCATCTACATGGCTTTGTGAGTCTTTGGAGTGGCTGAGGAAGACAACTCAGCCTGGGAACTTTGTGCCCAGGGAAAGTTTAAAAATCCCATGAGAAGTCATAAAATCAATGGCAGTAGATGCTGCCTAGAGCATTACAAATGCCGGACTACAGCAGACAAGTACAAGAACGCAGAAACTGTTTCACAACACAAAACCATTGCAGGTTTATGTATTAATGGCACAGAAAATCGCTAATGCCAAAAGGGAAGAGAATCCATACGTTTGCAAGTGAAGGCTTCATCTGCTCCTTACTAAACGGTCAACCTGAGCAATACCTTTATATCTGAAGCAAATTCTGGAGCCCCTGCATAAATGTGGGCTGGGTTATGTTGCAGAACTTCAGCTCTGAATCACATTTATTTGTACTAAACCTACAGTTACTATTAGCAAGTTTAAATCCAAAACTTTTCATCAGATTGTATATATGCATTATGTTTTTCTGTTTATATGCAGGGCAGGAACAATACAGTGGATGTTAATATCACCTTGCCTTGTTTAACTGTGAAAGCTCTTTTGTATATGAGTTTGGCTAATAAACGTTACTTCTGCTGGATGATTATGTTTTTCTAACTTTTATAATTCTATTCTTTTTTTTTTTTTTTATCTTTGTACATTTACGCTGTATTCTCTGTGGAGAATACCTTACATATTCCTGGCATCCTCTTCTCCTTTTTCTCCACTACAGCTTTGATTCTACACAAGGGAGACACATCAATGACTCTTATTTGTTAATATCACTTAATGGTTCTCTAGGTGATTTTGTTTCTATTCTCTCCTTATCTAAGTTACTCAACAATATATATAAATGTATATATGCATACTTATATAAAGGTTTACTAGAAATAAAGAAAATATCTTACATGGCTCCAAAAATCTCTGTGACAATGAAATCAGTCAGAAGGTTTTGTCATCAGTTACGATGAAATCCTTGCTCTAATGAAATCACCAGAAAAATGCTATCTTGGACTTCAATTCAACTAAGATTTCAAACACTCCTTTCTCCCCCATGTATTTTTAATTTTTGTCAGTTTGCACTGCTCACTACATGCAGCAGTGTTAATGCAGTAATATTAGATGTACCCAGAATACTGACCAATGAAATATCCACAGATGAAAAATAGGGCATATGTGTGGGGTTTGTTGAGGTTTTTTTTGAAAGAACAAAACTTAAGTATATCTTGATCTTTTTTGGCAAGGGGTGGGAGTGATTGAAAAAACAGAAGTAGGAGGAACAGGCTGAAGAAAAGCTGCCTTTTCCCACCAGTAGCTTGGACAAGGCATTCTGCAGTGCCGTGCTGCTCACATGGGTGCTCAGATACTCTGCAGGTTGTTTCCCTTGTGACTGAAGGAGGCCTGGATTTTTGGTTTTCGAAGGAAATGCTTCACACTACGTATGGACTTTTAAGAACAGTTAGGTAAAACTGCATTAAAATTGACATGGATGTGAGAAATGTTGGCTTACATTTAAAAATGTGCCGTGTCCGTCCCCACCTCCCCATCCGCCCCAAGACAAGAAATACTTGATAAAAAAATTAACCAGTGGGATTATGCAAAGAAGTAAAATGCAAAATGTGTTTAATACTTGAGTTTATAAATTTATACTAGAGTTTATATATTAGTTATAATACTAGAGTTTATATATTAGTTTATACTAATAAATCTCATAAAATATATGTGTATAACTGAAGAACTTTGTGTGATGGTCTTTCTACCTATGATATGAGTCTCTGAGTCCCCAAGTTTTAGAAATAATGACTCATCCAGAGCGTGTGCTTATTTCAATTCCTGAAAATTAGACTCTGAATATGGAGAAAACCAGTCCTAGCAACGAGAACACACAGTTTCCAGCCATGTTACACAACAGCTGTGGGGTGTTGCATGGTTCCTGGAGCTGTAAAGGTATAAGGAATCATGTAGGGGTTTCGTTTTACGGTTTTTTCAGATCCAACAACTGTATTACAGAAAAATAATCTGACTTTCATCATGTCAGCTGTGCTGTACATGTTTGATAAATGCTTTGTGATACTCAATACTTCCTTCAAAGTCTTAACAGTTACACATGAATATAGTGCACACTTCGGCATGCGTGAGCTGATTGGCCTGGAAAACAAAAAGGTCATTAAAGGAAGCTCACAATTACTCTTCTTTTTAGGTCAAAGACAACATAATATGAAGACTGCCAGTCAGTGGTTAGTTCTGTCAACTGTTTATGTTTCACATAATTCTCTTGAAGATGTAGTTGATGAGAAATCTCATCTAACTGATGAGAAATCTACAGTGGTTGGAATATTTGCAATTCTCTGAACTTAGGCAAATTTGCCATTTTGAGTCTTTATTTCTCTGGAATATTTTTAAGGCCTGTAATTTTCCTAAATAGTCACAAGAGTTTTTATCCAATGCCACAGATTGTTTCATTTTTTCCTGAGAAAGTGATTTTCTAGATTTCTATTAGAGCTACCCGTATTGTGAGATTATAAATTTTACAGTCAGGAAAAGCAAAACTATCTTTTGAGTAGTGGCGCTGGATACTTCATCCTCTTACATTTATCATTAAACCAACACTTATGGCCCTTTTATTGCTCTGACAGCCAATGAAGAGTGCTCAATCACACTGAGCTCTTTAACTGAGTACTTGGATTACTTAAAGGACTCGGATAGTTGGCATGGATTTAAACAGTTGGACAGAGCATGACCAACAAAAAATTGGCAAGCAAGCAAGACTGGGCAACCCAGATGGACTCTGACCTGATCTTCTTCCTAAAGAGGCTGAATTTCCACTTTTCAGGCTTCACGTAAACCAGAAAAAAAAACAAAAAACCAACCACAGTGTTACTTTATTCCTTTTCTGATAGGTTAGATAGCCTACACTTTTATCTAGTTCTGAAATGTAAGAAAGTCAGAGGTCAGCGAAAGTAACAAGGAAATGAGGCGCGGGGGTTTTGTCATCTCTCATTCTTGTTTTTCAACCAGCTCCATTTTTCTGCCTAAAAGCTACTTGAGAATTTTGCAGCGCTTGTGTTGTCTGCCCAAACTGCTTCTAACTCGGTGCTGTCAAGAGCACTCGGTACCCATCTGTGACATGACTGTGTCAGACGTAGCACGTATCAAAGGACACCGTTCCTAACTGCTCAGAAGAAGCCCAGCAACCCACCAGAGCTCGGGGCAAGCCCAGCTGGGGTCTCTTGCTGGTGAATTCACGATGCTGACTGACAGCGCCCTGCAGGTCGCACTATTCAAGAGAAGGGTGAACTCTCTCTACAGGAAAAATGAGCTTTCATTTTCACCTCCACCTCCAAATTTCAGACAGTGACCATCTCAGACAGCAACAGTTCTCAGCCTGAGCCACCCAAAATGTCCCTCCTTCTCCAGAATAATTCCTCCTTGCTCTTCAGTGGTAGATCTCAGTTTTAATCCAATACTGACCTTGGACTGTCTAATGACCTCAGCACACTACCTGTCTCTGAAATAAGCATCTAATTTTTCATTTCACTATACAAGACCAAATATTTAGTTTAATTATTTGTGGGTGACCATCCGTTCTTAATTAGCTAAGAAAATCAATATTTATTGTATTTGTAGAAAACAGTATTTAAGGCTGGAATATCTCATTAATGAAATAAAACCACATTTCCACATTTCTTCACATTTGCTCTTTTTTGGGGGGAACGTTATGATACCATTTAATCATTTTAAATTGCTGAACTGGAGATTTTCCAAATTTCCCTAATTTGAAGTCGCAAAAATTTTAACCATGTCCCAGAGCACCCTCTTCATATATTCTCTCTCTGAGTATATATGTTAATGTGCATTAATTATACTCTTCTAAGTACTGTACATGTTTCTGACACGAGGATTCTACATTACAGTGAAGGATTATTGTACTTTCTAGGCCCACTGCAGCTACAGCAGCTTCAATCACTTTAATATATTTTATTACAAGTAGCATTTAATTAACAGTACATCTACTGTCCATGTGAAGGATCCAGGCCTGCACAGGTTTAGGCACACAATTTTGTGCACTGTGACTAGTCCTATGGAACTGACTGTTTTGTTAAAAGAATGGGATTCTAACCCCCCAAAACCACTTAGATCTTCACTGCTGTGTGAAGCAACTGGCACTGCAGAGACATGAAAGAAGAACGAGAACTGTGGCTGAGAAAAATAAGATATTTTGGAGAGGATCAGGAGACTCATTTCATTTCTGCCTATATTTTATTTTTTAAACAGAATGGGTTTGCTGGTACTGAAAGATTTTAGTTTCCTTGTGTACCTGAATTTTTTTTTTTATATGCTTCAGGTAGGTCTCGCAGGGACGATTTAAGGTGATTTTGTGGGACAGTAAGCAACTCTGTTGGCACTGGAGCTTTTTTCAGCAATCCAATTCCCTCTATTCTGACGAATAATCTTTCAGAGGTATCCTTCATAATTTTTTTTAGAACAATTGGAGAAAGAATCTTTTGGAGAGTCAAAAAAAGACAATATTAAGCTTTGGGGGAAAGGACAGAAGAGCTTTTAAGAATCTTTCTTGCTCTAGTACCAAAGCCACACACATTGTACATGTCTGTTCCCTTCATGGTTTGCCTGAAAACTCCTCACAGCAGAAGTAAAGTATCATAAACCAGAGGGTTATAAAAAACATTGCTGTGCAAAGGACATTTTCAAGTTCTTGTTAATTGTTTTGTGCTTAGTTTGGGGCTTTGGTCACACTTTGCATCAGAGGTGTGGGCGTAGGAAAGATGGGAATCTTCCAGCATTGCCCAAATAGGAGTTAGGATGGGGTTACAGAAAATACAGGGTGAACCGATGCTGCCCTAAAATTTAGTTTTTCTGTTGGAAGCTGAAATTATTAAGGAACACTAAGAAATAAAAAAGTCATTATATAATTACATATGGCAATGAAATTTCAACATTCAATTAGCATGTGTCTATATATATTTAATCACAACTTTAAAAATATTTCCTTCAGAAAGAATGTAGTTTCTTCACACTGGTGTTGCACGGCAAACTATCTGGATGCCCACGCTGCTTGAAAAATGGTTGCTTCACCTTTCTGTGAAACCACTAGGTGGAGATGTAGGTTTACCAAGCTAGGATTGCAACAAGGCTTTAAAAGGCACAAGATTGAAAAACGCCTCTTAAAAAAAAGTACAAGATTGATAAATTATGTATCTTTTTGGTTACAAATTCCAACACATCTTTGAAGGAGGAAAAATGGGAAAAAAACTAAATGCTCAGTTGTAAAATTGTCCAAGCAAATTATTATTTTTTAAGACACAAGTTCTGATGTTTAAGACTGAGAGAATAATCACTTCATGTTATAAATTGTCTGCTGCCAATACACACACATTTTCCTTTATTCTTCTACCAGCTGCTAGCTCATGCTATCAGTGGTCAGGAACAAACAAATAAAAACTACTCCTAAATTTTTTAGCCTGCTTTCAAACTTTCAAACCAGTGGAAATACGCCAGCAACTGGCAGATTTCAGGACTGTTTGCTCAAGTTGGGGGAATTACTTTTAATTCTGGCACTTTTTCAGCAGTATCCTGATCCCTGGTATAAGATGTGAAAAGCAAAGGATGGTATTCCGAGTTGCTTTCTTTAAAATAAGACCCATTTCTTTCTGTTTTTCTGCCGTGTGTGCTTAATTGTGGAAAAGGAAAATCAGAAGTCAAATGAAACAGTTGTTTACGTGTACTGCTTCCACTTTCCTCTTACATAAACCTTTTCTATCTCCACTACTTATCTACATGCACTACAAACTCTCCCACAGCAGACAACAAGAATCTGGGCATTTTCCGGCAGGGAAGAGTGATTCAGAATTGATTCTTCTACATTTCTCCCCTTAATGAAAATGCCCCTGCAGCTTCTGTTATTTTTTCCGATGGGTAGGAAAAACAAGTGCTATCTTGACTTCTACCACTCAGCATCAAAAAGAAGTTAACTACTATGTAGTCCATCCTGTCTTCAGACTCATGTAAGGGCTCCGTACATTTTTTTTCCTTTTTTTCTTTTTTTTTTTTTTTTTTTAATGTAACTTTCAAAGTCTTGTTAGAAAGGATGTGGGAATGAATTGACCTCCTTTTGAAATGTTAGGAAAAGAAATGTGTGGCAGATATTAGTTTGGGGAAGGTCAGTATCTTCATAAAAATGACTCCTCCTTTTCTATAACCTTGAATATGGACCTACTTTTAGCCAAGTATCTGAGATTTAATATCATTTACTACAAGCTCTGTAATTCTGCTAATAGTGTATGTAAGCCTAAGGTATAAGTGGAAAGATCATATATCAGTTCTAGCTTTTGGTTTTTTTCCTGATTTCTGCCAAAGCCTTCTTGTTTAGTGAGAAAAAAATGGGGAATAATATTTCAGAAGTAAAAACTGAGAATTGCAGTATTTTAGATGCCATTGTCCAGTGATGTGATTATTTCTATCAGTGCCTGCAATTTCTGGGGCTATTTCCAGAGAGGACAGCAGAAATGGGAGTAACTACTAAATATTTGAGCAAATTAGGTCAAAAGAAGGGAGGCATTTCTCTTTCTGCTAGAAAACTCTTTAAAGACCCCCACCATCTGACAAACTCCCAAAACTGGTGATGCAGGGTCCTGCAGCTGCATTCATCATATTCAAGGGGAAATGCAGGCTGTTAGGAAGATAAACAATGAAGCTCTTCCGACAGCTAAACTGATGGAAGGGGAACAGTTAGAGTAAGAAACCGAAGAAAAGGGACCTTCCTTAACAAACAGTATTGTGATTTTGCAGAAGGTGTATCCTCACTTCTTAACAATAATATTTCTCATACTCTTGTCCTACCCTTCCACACTGCAGTGCTTCCCAATAAATGTTGTTAATTATGAAATGGGGATCCTGGTTATTTATATAGACTAAAATATTGCAGGTTTCTTCAGGACAAAGTACTTCAGGTCTTACATGGTTAAAAATAGATTTATCTTTATTTTTAATTTTTTTTTTTTTTTTGATTACAAGAAGGCCTAAAAGCTAGCAAGAGCCAGGTAAGTCGGTGGTAAGCAGAAAAGCAAAAGGAAGCCTGGTTGGGGAGGAGGCAGAGTGCAGTTTTAGACTTAAAGGGCTGTGTGATTTATTAGTATTATAAAAATGCTTGTTGTTTTAGAAATACATGCATCTAGCAAGTACACAGGCCAAAAGTTATTGTGTGCAGCAAGACAGAAAGAAAAAGAAAGAAAGAAAAATCTCTGGGCCAGATAGAAGGGATGAGGTTAAAGCTGCAATTTGCAAAGCACTACTTTCAGGGGAATGTCTCTGCTTTTGGAGAAGCAGAAAGAGTCACTGAGGTGAGAGGATTTCTGCTGGTGAAGGGCAGCCTGCCTGCCTCTGGGCTTTTAGCCCCATCCCAACTAAAACTTGGGTTTGTACTAATCCAATTCAGATCCTTACCCCAACCAACCCCCCCTTCTGCCTTCTCGGCCGAGAATCTGCCCATCTTTTCATCCTACATTAGCTCTGAATGCCTCTAATCAGTTACAGATTGAGAAGGAAAACGAAGAGTCCCTGTATTAAACAGCTTTTCCTCCTCAAATGTTGAATATGAAGTTCTCCTTAAAAAGCATTTCCTACTGCGGTCACACACACACCTACTGAGGTACTTGCCGAAATAACCCAGCACAGAATTAAGACTCTTCTGACAGTCAGGGAAAAGAAAGATTTCAGCTTAATCCTAACGAAAGAAAAGAAAAGAAAAAAAATTAGTGTCTGGCAGGAACATTAATAAGTAATGTTGCATCTTAACCCTTTATATGCTATGGTCCAAGCCTGCCTCAAGTCACACCTTTTTTAAAGTCCCATAACAACAGGACAAATCGCAAATAAGAAGCTGAAAGAGGCAAGAACAGTTGCCTGGCTTTAGGATTTAGCTGGCAGCACGAAAGCTGGAGGGTGCCTGGGTTCCCAGTTTCCGCGTGCCATTCCCCCCCCCAAACCCAAACAACCTCCCCCCCTGTCTTCAGCTATCCCTGTAAAACTATTTTGCTAAGGCTGTTGGATTAGTTCAACACATCTTCCACCGAGCCGTCCCTGGTTTTAGGGTCTGATAGGTGCAACGCGCACGCTCACGCGCAGAACCGTCCTAACTCGCAGGCACTGTAACAAACTGGAGGGCACGGGGGGGGGAGGACCAGGACCACCCCCTGACGATCACATCGGAGGAAAACAGACGTTCCCCTCACCTTGAAACCCTCTCTACTTTTAGATGAGAATACATTTGATCAAAACACGATGCCATTCATCTTATGTGGCTGTTTGTCGATCATAGCTCCTGGAAGGATAAGCAAACCCTATGGAAAGGCATTTATCTAAATTATCCTGATAAAATGCTATCACTCTGTGGGGAAAGAAAAATGAGGCAGAATGCTAGTTTGTACACAATTATACTAACCTGGAGGAAAATTGGGACGTGGAGTTGAACTACACAATAAAAGTTGGAGCGCTGGTTTGAAAAAAGAAACACTTTCTTTAAGTGAAGTTTCTCCTTTATGAGGATTTGGAAAAAAAAAAAAGAGAAGATTAAAAATATAAAAATACAAACTGCCTCTCCCATTCAAACAGCATATAGTTGGTGTTTGTGACTTTTCCCTTGACAACTAGATAAGAAGATAAATGCATAGTTTCTCTTAATTAGCCTTTCTTAATTAAAAACACCAGAGGTATTTGTGATCATAATGAACTCTTCTGACAGAATGGTCACTTGTTCTTCTGGGTGTCACTCCAGGAAAATTAGATTTTTTTTACAGGGGATAAATTCTGTGCTAAGGAAGAAATAAATGATGCCCGCAAAAGCGGTGTCCCCTCGGTTTTATCTGAATGAGATGGATGTGTATCTTGTGGTTTTTAGAATGGTGTGGGGCAGTATTAGCCATCATTAGCACCCCAGTATGGATCCAATTCACTAATTACTTATGCTGTCTTGGTTCACTGAGATTTAAGTACCAAGTCAATCCCATTATCTGCAGTCTCCCAAGCTTGCCAGAGTCATCCGTCTTTTATGGAAAAAAAGCACAAGGGTTATCAATAGGACCCTGAAATACTTGGGATTTTCCCACTTCAGGAGGAGGCAAGATTAGTCCTGACTAAAGTCGCATCTTCTCTAAGCTGCTACTTTGGATGTGATAAAAGTGAATGCTGACAATTATCCATAACTACATAAAGAGCAGGAGAGAGAGGGAAGGAGGCAAGAGCAGCGAGGAGAGAAGTCTGCCACACACGCCTGCATCTGTCCTACGGTCGCAGGCAGCTTTTCATATCACCTCAGAGCTACAAATTACAATTCGTCTGTTACAAACACGCGATAATATAGTCAGGAATCAGGAATTAAAATATTCCGACGGCCTCGGGCCTCCTCGGAGAGAAAGAGAGAGGGAGAGAGGCTGAGAGGGAGAGGAGGAGGAGGAGGGAGAGGGAGGGAGAGGGGCACGCCGAGCCCCTGCGCTGCCTGTGTTGTTTGTGCCCTCCCTTCTCCATCCTACATGTTTAATGTCTGCGGCAGTACCGAGGCCTTGTCTGTTTGGGATGGTTGATTGACATCTGCTCTGCCGAGAGGAAGGAACTGGCAGCTATTGGCAGCACTGTCACGTTCATTTGCACACTTTATGAAGCAGCAGTGTGGCTACTAATACAAAAAGAAATCTTCTAAGCAGCATGACATCTCTTGGAATGGAATATTTGTCTTTACAAATGATTGCACTGCTGCCAGTACTTGACATGGTGCTCGCAAACATGTGTAATTGTTGGAAGTGTAATGATGATTATTTGCATATTTAATGTTCAAACAAGTACTGGAGAAGCAACTTAGACTAAACCTTTTATGGGGAGGATTTAAATATGTTCAGCATCAGCCTGATGAGTCCCAGAAAGGAGTCAGGGTCTGAGGGGAGAGCTCGTCAGCACGGCTGCTGTGGGAAGGGGAGTTTAAGAAATCACCCTGGAACGCGCCACTCGGATATTTTATAGGTTTATTTTGAGACAGATTTCATATGAATTCCTCTCCCATTCGCTTTAATTGCTCAAAATTATATTTAAACGTAATTATACGAAAATTTAGGATTGGTCTATTTATCATGTGTCTGAAATCAGCCAAACGGCAAACTGAGGAAAGTAGATAAGCAAGCACATGTTTACCAGTAACATCAGTTTGCAGAAAGCCTGCGCATGATGGCAACGGCACTTATTTTAACTCTTTGGCATAACTGTGAGAAGGGTGCAGGTCATGAGAGGGAGGCTTACAAACCCTTTTTCCTGGGCTGGAGATACAGTCCTGGACGTTTCCCCTGGAAATCAGAGCCATGCCAAGGTCGGTAGAAGAGGGCTTTCCCTCCCTGTAGAAAGCCCTCCTCTTTCTGCCTTAGAAAGAGACTTTTCATTTTCCCTTTCCACAGGAGACTTTTCCTTTTCCCTTTCCACGTTAAATTATCATTTTTTTTAATCTTGTGACACACACCCCTAGTCAGCACACGGACCTTGCACACACATAGGTGCACACATGTGTGTGCAGTTGTACGTATGAGGAGGAAAACATTTTTACAAAAGGGCTTTCCCACACAGCAGAAAGAAACAATACCTTTGAAGGCAGTATTGTTCCCCTGGGAAGGATACACATTGGCTTTATCAGTGGAATAATTTCAGATGATACAGATACATGAATGGCAATTTAGCCCTTCACCTTTAGTGAAGAATTTCTTTAACTGAGGACTTCATCTCCCAACTATTTTTTTCATCTTAAAGAGAGGCCTCCTCCAGTTGAAACTTCCCCGTCTTAAAATATTTATCATCTTAACAATTAGCTTTCATCTCCCCACCCTATCCCAATTCTCCTGCTTCCTTTCTCCTTTTTTCCTCTCTTTTCTTTTCTCTTTTTTTGTGTGGTCTCAGTACCAAAAGATTTATAATCACCAAATCCTACATTGTTTGAGGGGCAGCACAATAAACTTGACTCAATTATCATGCTGTAAATTGATTTAAAAAAAAAAAAAATCTGATGGATGAATAGAGACTGAATATCTTCGTCTCTGACCCTGTCGTACCATCAGCAATTCTCTGGCAGGACTCCCACTTGATTGACAATGCTGCTAATGAACACTGTCTTAGGCCATGTAATGATTTACCTGCCATGAACAAGGTTTGGCAATGCTACCTTTGCATACCTGTCAAACAATTAATCCTTTAAAAAACAGATATACCATTTTGAAGCATGGAAGTGTCTGGAAATTAATAGAAAAGTGGAGGCATAAGATAAATACATGTCTGCTCATTAAGCTAATCAGGATTGTTTTGTTGCTTATCTTGTTCCAAAAGCACTCCCCCTCTATTTATTTTAGCCACCTGTTGTCTCATCCTCACAAGAAGCCAATATCTTCCTTTATCTGACCAATTCCTACCTTATTATTTACCTTGGCCAACAGTGAATACAGTAAGTATTCAGCTGACTGTGGTTGTAATCCTTCTTCCCAAGTTGAATGTGTGTTGGACTTTTGTGGTTTGGTTTTTTTTTTCACTCACGCTCAGACCTTCTACCTGCTCTGTTTTGTCTTCTTAGAAGCTAAAGGTAAAGAAAACTTTGTACACCATCTGGTATTCATGTTCAGCTCATTGGCCTTCGGATTCTACCTCCAGATCCTAGCCAATCCTCCTCACCATACGAACAGGATGAAAATGCTGAGGTGCAAGGACCCCTTTTTGGACCACAGTTGTATGCAGCACTCACTGGTCCCTGAGCAGGATTCTGGAAGAAGGATGATCTGTGTCACTTTGCCAGCAATAAAAAGTGTCTTTTACTTCTTCAGACATCATGGAACAGAAAAGCCACCCAAACCCCTCTTTCCTGGCTCATTGAACACTACTCACCGTACATCAATAGGTACTTCAGGTACCTTACACAAAATGTAACTCATCTGAAGCACAGTCTTGTGGTTTTGTAAGTAGCTAATTGCTTGCTTAAAAAAATGAGAATGGGGGAAGGGGCTCTGGAGGATGGCTAGGAAAAGCTATGTTAAGGAGAGGAGGGACTCATAAAAGAAACAGTTAGGCTGCAAAGTTGAATTTAGTTCCTTACAAAATTCTTTGAAGAAGCAAAAGTATTTAAAAAACATATGACAATAATTAGCAGTATTTCTTTGGGGATTTGTTTGTTTGACCTTAGCCTTTTAATCTGTCAAAGTATGCTAATAAGCCTGACAGACAGAAAGATAAAATGCGGAGACAGATGAACTAACTGAGAAAACATCAGTACAATACTGAATATACTTGTGGAAAAAGGAAAGAAAAGAGTGCAATTAAACATTACCTCAAGGCTTTGATGATGTGCTCACTATCATGGCAAAGTTGCTTCCAAACTGGAAGGAGTGTATACACGAGGTCACTCTGTGTCTGGCATCTCTGATGGTTTTATTTTGAATAGAGAGACATCTTTCTAAGTTCTTTTTCTGTCTTAAATTTCAATCCAATGTATTGAAACACCGTTTTCTGCACATTGTCTTATTGCTGGGGATTACTGGGTACATTTTATCAGTCCGTGACTGTTTATGTCTTGAGAATCCTAGAGCTGTTGAACAAGCAAGCAAGAGGTTTCCTTCTGCCTTGAAGACCTGTGAAGAGGTTTGGCTTCCAATGAGGTGTTTGTTGGGGTTTTTTTTTGTGAGACCTTTCAGGTTATCTGTGTGAAGCTGATGAGAATGATGGTCCCCAAAACAAATAACCACTTTTAAGAAACAGTCTATTCTTCATTCAAGGTGAGCTGCAAAATCAGGAGTAACTCAACAGGAGTAAATGGCAGCACATGAGTCAGTTCTTTTAGGACACTGGAAAAGGAGGTTAAATTTTCCTAAATGTTTTTTTCCCTTCTGAAATAACTTGTTCGGTCATCTCACTATAACCCAAAGGACTTTTGGTGGCACTAGAATAAGGTCGTGTCATAACAACAGGCATTTAGAGAAGTGTTGCCCGCCCTCACATGTAAAGCTTCTCAAGCCCTTTTTGTTCAAGAGGACTAAGAAAACTGCCTGGTGATGAAGTTTTGTTTTTCATTGGTCCCACCTATCCCCAGACCACCAGAGCGCCCTTCTGCAAAATCAGAAACATGATGCTGTGATGATCCTAAGTAAAAGACTAGTCATTCCCACTTCCACTCTTAATAAACAAGCTATAAAGAAGAGGTTAAAAAATTTCCCTGGGCTAATGCTCTCTCCATATCCTGGCGTACTGGGACCCATTTCCTGATGGTGCAGATAAGAATTATTGAAACCACAGAAAATAACTGAGGCACGCTTTCCCTTTCAGATATCCGGCTGCCATGAGCTCTAAACCAAGAAATTTAACCGAAATCAGGATGTAGACTTCTCTTTGCTGTGTGACTAAGTTGGGCAACTCACTTCCATGAAGTGAGACTGTGAAGGAGTTCTTCAAAATAAAATGTTTGCACATTGTATATCAGTGTATCTTATTTCCTGACAGGACATCTGATACTCAGCTTTTCCATACAGCCAAATGAAGCATGACATTTAAAAAACCTTTTTCCAATGAGTGAGCTACCCACCCCACTTAAGCTCCCTAAAAATATACAGAAAATGAAACATAGACATGTCTTAGCAGCCAGAAGTGTGTCTGAAATTACTGCCTTTGCAAAGCTTTTACATTTAGTCAACTTTATAATCACTTAAAGAGCTCATCCAAGCTTGGATTTTTAAAAATGTAGCTAAGGGCTTTCTTCCTCCCTCTGAGCCAGATGCACAATTATAAGCCAAAAATTAAACCCAATTAAAATTAAAAAAAAAAATAAAAAAGTGAACATGATCTAGCTGAAGGAGATACCCAGGGCCTACTGTTTAAGGAACTGAGTGACCTGCTATATTCCGCGTCTTGCAAAGGTCCTTGCAAATACCAGCACCTTGGAATTAAGGATGCTGCTCTGCACAACGCATGGAGTGCAATGTAGTGGGACTCCATGACAGCTTTTCTTAAGAACCATAGCTTTGCTTCTTGTTCGTCTTCCACCTGCAGAACATGCCGAAGGAAAGGCTTTGCCCAGGTGTCCCTGGTGGGAAGGAGACCTGAACGTCCCTCTCGGTTTATTCCCGCTAGTCACCCTAAAGCCCAACTTTCCGAGGTGGATGGGTGAGTGAGCACTTCAAGGTGGGCTTCCAGGGAGATGGAGGAGCATCATTTCCCACCCAGTCCCCCCCCAACCCAAGGCAGACCCACTCTCCAGCCATCCTACATCCCACTGTTGGGGAAGCGGGGCTCGGGGAAGGGGCCGGTGGGGCACTGGGGTTTCGGGCCAGGGATCGTGGGGGGGACCTGGGCCATGGGAGGGGGTTGGGGGGGGGACCGGGGAGGGGTGGCTGCGTCTTTTCTCCCTGGCGGCTTGGAGAGGTGGGCCGGGGCTTTCAGAGGGGCTGACAGATCTGAAGTTTTGGAGGCTGAATGAAAGAAACACTCAGCTAACAAAACAGAGCGCCACAGAAGAAGTTTCATCTGGTCTGGCCAAATCCCTCCTTTCTTTCCATCTTTTCTCTCCTAATAACAGCTGCCCTCTCATTCCCTGTTACTCCGCTGTGAAGAACAAAACCTCCCTCTGACTATCTGTTTTTCTTTTCTTCCCCAGAGTAGGTCTCATTACTGGTGATTAGCAGATGATTAAAACCAATTCAGCTTCCCCCAGTAGATATTTTCTCCCTGTTTGTGACTAACGCGTCAGTCTTCAATGAACGTGCTCCTAAGCTTATTAACGGGCTCAGAGGATTAGCTGCCACCGAGCGCCGCCGCTCCGATATTGTGATGCAGCGAGTGACATGGAACCATTTGCTGAGCACAGGCAGGGCCGCTGGGACCAAATATCTAAATCACAATTTTAGTTGCCGCGTACAGCCAGGTTGGGAGGGGGAAGCCTAACGATAATTACAAAAATCCAACGTTTGGCGAAGTCTGAAAATAGCCTTAAACTTCAGGTTCAGGAATACCCCCCCTCCAAAAAAACCCCGAACCAACCAAACCCCAAAACAACCCAGCCCCGAGCCCAACCTAACTATAAAATATAGGAGCTTCCCTCGCAGGGAGATTAGCCGGTTTGAAGTCCAGAAGGGACTATTATGGTCAGCAAAACGTACAAGCCGCTCTCGAGGTTGATATGCCAAGGTGTGGGTGTGTATCAGATCTCTCCATCTATCTGCTGCCCGTGTATTTCTATGTAAAACCCCAGCCTGTAGCACTCTCAAATCGGAGATTAGAGCAGGCTGCAAAATTAGAAGCTTCACTCTATCCCACCCATCCCTTTAAAAACGATCAAGCTTAAATAAAATTTAATAGCTAATAATAAAGGAAAAGAGGTCGAAATTATCTGCAGGTTTGAATTATGCAGTAAATTATCCTGGGGAAAAAGAAGAAACATTGTGAAACAAGTTAAAATAGGTCGTGAAAAATATTTTCCAATTATATGCTTCCTCTCTATCGTTTTATGCTTTCTTTTTGTTCTACTTTTAAGGACTGTGGTATTGAATTGTGGCCACATTTATAAAATTGACTCCCTGCGTTACACTTCTTTTCACCAGACGGACATCATTGTAAGGAGTCCAGATTAATAAACTGATTTGCACTCACACTCCTTTTAAAGTCACTCGGAGCTCCTAAGTGACTAGAAAATCTGGCCATTGGAGTTGTAGGAGAACCCAATTTTTCATTTCAGGGAAATTTCCTGATGTAAAACACCCCTTCCATTTTGGAATAGAACACAGGAGAACAAACTTTTTCTAGGAATTTCCTATGAAGTGAAATTTTAAAAGAAATATTATTTGATTTCTGGTCAGCTGAAATATTTTATTTGGCCTGATTTGTAAAATTTACTTTGCTCTGACTGTTCCTTGGGTTTTTTTTCAATAGTCAGTATTCATTTATTGTATATTACAGAAACAGAAATGAAAAGCTTTTAAAATGCAAACTGAAACGCTTCATATAGTGGGTTGTTTTTTTAACCAAATTTCTCGATTCATTAAAAGCCTGACACTAAGCACTATTTAGAAAGACACTTTCAGAATTCTGGAAAATATTTCACATCACAAAATCTATACTTTTTGTACTGAGGATTGTTTCAGGGGAAGATTTCAGAGTGGCTTTAGTGGAAGCAAACTCTGATGACTAAACACAGAGTTAGAACCTTAACTTTAGGCAGTCAGCTTTGAAA
This sequence comes from Haliaeetus albicilla, assembly GCF_947461875.1. NCBI lineage: Eukaryota > Metazoa > Chordata > Aves > Accipitriformes > Accipitridae > Haliaeetus > Haliaeetus albicilla. Next base: position 18,206,966 of record NC_091507.1, read on the forward strand.
ACAAAGCAAAAAAACCCCCCACTTTGTAAGGATTTTTTTCTCACTCCGTTCTTAAATGCTTTAAAATAAAAGAAAAAACTCCTCCAAATAATTCCCTTTTCACATCTTCACATTTCTTCCTTTTATATTTTCCATTGTCCTCTTTCCAGTGCAGCTTAACTCTGAGTGTGCTGAAGCTTGAAATGTAGCTTCCGATTTATAATAGCAACAGGGCATGCAGCAAATGTCAACAAATCCCCTGTCACCCAGGCAAGAAGGAAATGTGAGAGGTAAGGCAGAGTAGCCCTTCCTTGCTGCATAACACAAAAAACCCTCAGTGAAAAAGAAAGGACTAGGATCTTGCTCATGAAAAACCATATGAGTCCATTAATATCAAACCAAAATTGTGACAGGAGGGTGACACGCATTGAAAATAGCCAGTTATACATACAATGCAGGTATAGACCTATGTGTTTGATATGTATGTAATTTTAAAATGAAACTCCTCCACCATCTACCTCCCCCTTTGGAAAAATTAAAGGAATTCCAACAGACCCGATTGACCATATCCTGAAAAAAAAGCACCCCATAAACCCCACATCACTGACCTCAAGTGACCTCAATAAATAAGTAACCGCTGAAGGATCAGCTCCGTTGTTGTGAAACAATAGACCCAAACTTCAGTGGAGCGCATGCAAGAAAATGTCACAGGAGGGTAGCACAGGATTTCAGAGCAGAAAGAAAGTTTGGGGAATAACAAGTGCACACTGCCAAGTTACTGAGGAAAACTTTTAGCAAAGGAAATTCTGCATTTCTCTTAACTTTTTAGAGCTGCAGGTACCCCCCTTCTTGCCCTTCTGTTGATAGAGATGGAGGGATGTGATAGAAATATATTGTATTCTTTGCTACTCACTCTTTTTTCCCCTGTCTCTAAGCTGCCATTTTATAAATTTATTCACTGGTCAGCAGTGAATCATGCAAAACATAGCAGGCTGCTGGTTCTTTGTGAATTTTCTGTCACTGGGTTTTACTCTTTCTAGTGTGATCAGTCACCTGAGTCACATTACAGGCTTATTTCTAGCTTCAGCTTGGAACAGAGTACCTGTAAGACAAGAGGGAAAGCTGCCTTTGATTGTGTCAAAAGGTCTATGAAATTAGGAGCTGATAGACTGGCTCATAAAAGAAATGTAAGAATATTTTAAATCTTTTCCTTTGGACTACTTCCTGCCTGAAAAATCCTTACTGGGAAAATGTGGATATTATGGGCAGGTTCATTCTTAAAATGGATTTTCTTCTTTTATCGTCAGGGACAGAAAGTGATTTAGACAAACGGAGTGAGGTAGGGAGCTTTTTTGTGTCATTTGAGGCCTTGTCCATCTGTAAGATGAGGCCAGCGCCTATGAAAAGCAGGGTTTGCCTGTCCATCATATATGCAGATTCAAACTCAATACTACAATTGCAAGAGAGGGAGTTAGTTCATCTTCAGAGGCTACCACCACTGAGCTGGACATTACCTCCTTAATCTGAGCTATGATAACAATCATGTTAGTTAAAACCACTTTCCTGGTTGCTTCGCTTCTTTCTGAGATGAAAGAAGTGAAGAGATGATAAAGGGACACATACTCCATCGGTGGCCAGAACCGGACAGGCTTGGAGAAGGGGAGGCTGATGTGAAATTAAGTTTTGAATGTTAATCCTAAAACATTCGTGCCATAGTTTAAGATATCTGATTCTAAATTTAGAAGTGGCCAGTACAAAAAAAAAAAAGAGTTAGGAAGAGAGGGAGAGAGCAAGATGTATGCAGAGGACTAGTCTTAGCACTCAGCAGTTGGTATTGTCACTAGCACACCGGGCAATCCAGCGGTAGTGTCATGCAGGCATCAGTGCTGGAGCCGCTCCTCCTCCTCAAGTCTGTAGTTCTAAAAACCAGACGATTATGCAGGAGTAGTATTTTCAGCATCTTTTTACATGGAAGGATGGAACGTGTCTGGGTAGGAGAGACTCCATTTTCTGATTCACTTGTGTGTTTACTTTGCCTTGCATTCAGTTACTTTTTTTTTTTCAGCAGGAGGACGTAAAGTAGTTGCTGACTTTGTATTCCGCTGTACCACAACACTTGGTAGAGGGAAAGGAAAGCAAATGTGCAGAGTTGCCAGGAGACAGATTTATTCTGAACTTCAGCAGCTTGGCACTTCCACCACGACACTCCTTCCCCCTTCCCTCATTCCCTCACGCTCCAGACACAGGCAGATAGACCAGAAATAGCAGAAAATGACCCACTCCTTCTTCTTACTAAAGCTTTCAGTTTTGTTTAATTTTGAGACTTTCACAGCCCCACAAATCAATGTGAATGTTTTCAAAGGATGGCTGTGAAATGGGTGCAACATGGAAAATTCAAGTGGTAAATGTGCCTAGAAGCATCTGATCCTTCTTTTCCTGCTTCCCTGCTTCCAAATGCCTATTTCTTCTTTGTGTTCAAAAGTAGCATTTGGGGAAAGGGGAAATAAATTAATTTGTTAATCTGTTTTTCTTGTGAAATAATATCTGGTTGCAAACAATCTTCATGTGGAGTAGGAACGGGACAGAACTGGTGTTCCCCATCCAAACCTCTGTTTCACTCAGAGGACTAATCTGAAAACACATGCCACTGCAAGAAAAGTGTCTTTAGGAAATAGCTTGTATGTTTTGTCTGATCTGAAGGTGAATACTGATTTCCAACATAAACCTGGGAAAGTACACAGCCTGAATTGACTTACCTTCTCTGGAACTTTTCTTTATCCGTCACTAGACTGCAGAGTTTTTAATCTGACCGTAAAAGAAAGGTCTTGAAGAAACTATGGAAAGCAATAAATGATGTTAGAGTATGGAAATACTAGAATTAGAGAAATAAAAGCCCTATAATGAATCAAAAAGAAGCAACAAAAGCCTTATACGGCTAGAGAAACTACACACAAAGGCACATGGAAGTGGAGGAGTATAGGAGGAGAGATTACAGCACTTTCATGCCTTGAGGGTGGCTAAGATTTGTGGAAAGGTGAGAATACTGGTCAGATACTGGAGAGAAGAATTATTTTAGTTGCAATTTCGGAAGAACTAGAGAAATTAACACTCCTTTACTGTAAAGAAAATGGATTCGTGCAAGGTACTGTTTTACAACTGAGTCTACTTATAAATGTCATATAAGGCTATCTGAATAGGGAAGATCACAGCTAATGTCAGTTTATAATTGCTTGTGTTTCTTTAACATGGTACCATCTGCCCACTCCCTACCTAAGAGAGATCACATTCCTCAAGTTATTCCCATCACCATGATGGGTTAAAAAAATAAGTACTTCAATTTAGATATCCAATTAATGTTTTAAATCTCACCTCTTTGGTAAAGGTGACTTGATTCAGAGATCTTACTGGTTTTGTCTCAGTTGAGTCACATTCCTCTGCCATTATTGTTTACTGTTTCTAGAAGCTTCTCAGCTTCCTTGTCATTTTTCCCCATCGCTGTGAAAAATGCAATTCAGCCTTACAGCTATGCCATGTATCCAGGTCTAGCCATTCCACTGCCTGGGAGAACGTGCTAAGATGGATGCTTGGATCTTTACCTGGTTTAGATGCTTGCATGATGTAAGGATAGCTACTCCTGCTCTGGTGTGGGGTCTTCCATGGGCTGCAGGGTGGATATCTACTCCGACGTGGTCCTTCATGTTCTGTAGGGGGACAACCTGCTTCACCACGGTCTTCTTCACAGGCTGCAGGGGAATCTTTGCTCCAGAATTTGGAGTATCTCCTCCCTTCCTTCTTCAGTGACCTTGGTGTCTGCAGGGTTGTTTCTCTCACATTTTTCTCACACCTCTCCCTCACAGCTGCTGCACAGCATTTTTTACCCTTTCTTAAATATATTATCACAGAGGATCCACCAGCATCACTGATGGGCTCAGCTTTGGCCAGCAGTGTGTCCATTTTGCAGCCATCTGGAAGCAGTTGTGTCTGACATTGGGGCAGCCCCTTGTCTCTTCTTACAGAGGCTACCCCTGCAGACCCCCCCCCACCAAAACCTGGCCATATAAACCCAATGCAAAGTGGAAGCAATATGATGGCTTACATGATGGAAAACTGACACCAACTGAATAATTCTCCAGGTTAAAATGAAGTCAAGGTGTATGTGTCCATGAATGTTACAGTGCAGATGCTGCTTTGGGTCAACGTCTGATATATGGCCTTAAAAAGACAAGAAATAACTTCATTTTTTTTTAATGAAGCTCTACATAAAATGTGTCAGGAAGAACGGAGAGCATGGGTCTGTAATCTGAGTAAAATGCAGCGCCTATGAATGTAAGACAGACTCTCTCCAGAAATATGATGATGCTCCAAAGAGACATTTATCTAGAGCTCTTAGGAGCTATTCACACACTCAAGAGAGTGTAGAAGAGATTTCCTGCACAAAAGAGACAGGTGCCTAGGATGAGAAGATGGAGTTCTGTCGTCTGTGGTCTTATTACAATGGCTATTGCAAAATATTGAAGAGGGTTCATAAATATCTGCTTTCTGTACTTGATTTAGCTCCAGTTGCATGTGGCGCTGTTATCCTCAAACACAATGTTCCCTTTCTTTTCTGCCAGTTGTTAACAGCTACTTCAAAACTATGGCCAAGTGGAGGGATTTAAATAAATACGTCAATAAATACAGAAATAAATGAATAACCCCCCAACTTCAAGAAACACTTTCCAGCCCTTCAATATGATATTTAAAAAAATAAAAGGCATGGTTATAAGAGGGTTGTGAATATAACAGTCAAAATAGTAGCTGTCATGAGTTCTTTATAAAGGAACTTGCTACCTCCCCAAACATCCTGACTGTTAAGATTTGCTGACGTTGATTCACAATGTAGAAATGATAAGAATTTTGCCTGTTCCTAATGAAGGGAATTTTTAAGTCCAAAAAAATCAGGGCAAATTCTGAGAATTTTAACTTGCTAGTATTTTTAACTTGTCCCTCTACCAGCTGATCTATCATACATTAGTTTTCCTCACCATAGGTGGTATTGCTGGAATGATAGCAGGCTTGTTTACTTGCTTTCCTTTCCATCTTGACATCTGAAACTGTGGAAATCTTCTAAAGTAATAGTGGCCTGGAAGATTTTCAAGGTATTCACTATTGCTCCTGTATGTTGGCTTGATTGTTCCTTTTCATTCTTTGTCCTCTTCTTTCCTGCACAGTACAGTTTTTTGTAAATCTAAAAGGTAAAATTATCTCATCGCTTCTTTTCTTGGAATAACTGCTTAATGGAAGTCCCACATGGTCGGGATCTGCTGGTAAAAATGGAAAACCCACAGAAAGAATAGTCTTTAGAGATAAAAACTTACTTCTTCATGTGCAGTAACATATGTGAGGAATAAATAGAAGGCAAGTGTTCTATGATTTCTTGTTTTCTTCTCTTCTTCAGGAACAACTACAACTGTGTTTGACAAACTGAAGAGAAATCTGTTGTACAGAAGACCGTCCAACAGAGCAACAGGCTTCTGAATTTGATAGGGTACTTTGATAGTGATGAGAAGAGCAGGAACTTGAGGAGAAGGAAGCAAGGAAGGAGGCAAGAATGAAGAGAAATGGAAGCAGGAGAACAGTGTGGTTGATGTAAAGTTAATCAGAGAAGAAAATGAGACTGAAGAGTATCAAAGGAAGGTGACAGAGTTACTTTCAGAGGAATTTCATAGCACCGCAAGAGGAGACAGCAGGACATGGTGGAGCGCTGAGAGACTGTTCTAAACCAGAAAGGTCATATTTCAGCTGCCAACAATTTGTTCTCAGTTGCTCTGAGCTGTACCATATACTGTCCCATTCCTCGGGGACACACCGAAGGATCCCAGATTATCAGCCGCCACCTGATCTGCTGTGTTGGAGACATGAGAAATTCATTAACAATTTTATAAGCTGGATGAGAGAAAATGTTTTCCAAGTGGTGCTTGCATGATTTTTAGTGGCATTAATGCATCTCATGGGCCTGTTTTCTTTTTAAACCATGCTGAACTCCACTAAAGATGAAAACACAATCAGTCCAAATCAAAGTAGTCCTTCTCTAGCTCTGTGTACAAAACAGAAAAATCCAGAATAACTATCTGTGTAGTGGTGTGGATGCTGTAGTCCAAAAGATTTGGTTATTTGGTTTGCCCATATTGAAAGAAGGCACTTTTAAAAAATACCTTGGCATTGCACACTATGCATCCAATATATGTGTCCATGAGTATTCTACCTTGACTGCAGAATAAATGATGAAGAAATGGTATCCTATCCTGGTAATACATCCACAGGCACAGGACAAGGATATGTGTGTGATCAGTTGTACTTGCACAGTTCAGGAAACCCATTTGTTCAAACCTCATCATCACTTTGGCAGTACTTTCAATTTTGACAGCCCTGGGGGATATAAAAGAATTAATTTCCTCACAAACCTCAATGACCAGTTCATCAATAGTAGATTTTCCCACTCTGCTTGATAGGCAACTGACTTCTATCTGCCCAGACAGTAACACTCTTTTGGATAACAAATAGCAACAAACAGCATATGGAATTTCTCAGATGGATAAGTTGCAGCTCCATGGCTGGACAGAGTCCTCTAATGTCTTAATGGATGTGCTTTTGTTTCATGAGATGATTCTGTACTTACCGCTCTATTTCCAGTGCAATTGCCTCCTTCTAAAGTGAAGTTGCATTCTTGGCTCAAGAAGATAATATGCAATGGGATCATTTGTCAGCTTATACTCAGTCTACAGCTCCTTTGTTCTTGTCCAGTAGCTCATGCTGTACTGCTGGTACTGCTGGAAAAATGTTGATTTTTTGTCTTCTGTGACCTCAGAACTGTTTCTGATTTTCCCACTGGTAGCTGAGGCAGCTGTGAAGCAGGATAACAGAGACACAACCATGTTCTTAAAAATAGGTGTATTTCTATACTTCAGCAATAGCCACAGTAGCTCGATATCTTAGGCAAATAGACACTCACCATTGCGGTGTGTGGTAAGTACCAGGCAAAGAATTCCACGATCCAAGCATAATTCCTTTCACATCCCAAGAGTGAACGGACAAGTTGTCCCAAACCACTCTACCAGTTGGGTGATAAAGCAATGTACTGTCTTTTGTGATGTTATGAATTCCTGCCTAGTTGTGGCAGATACGATCAGTTATCTGTTTTGCTTGACATTGATACAGAATAGTACTAACATATGTAGGGTGTGACATCAAGCTGCTAATATCAATGAGGTTGCAGGGTAGGCCCTGAAGAACAATTCTTTGAGTTTTATGCAAAGGAAAAAAGAGGAAACAGAGATGCAGAGCTGAGTATTTGCAGTGTAAGAGTTTCATCCGTCTGCAGGCTTGTTAATGGAATTTGTTCCCACGCACCATTAGCTTACTTCCAGGCAGAGCAGAGGGCAAACCTGTCTGAAAAGACTAGATGCTTATGCAAATGACATACAGGGAGGAGCAGAGGACCAGTTAGTCTCCATTGCCTTAATTTTCACAACTGCACGTTTTCACTATCACTACCTTGAAGAAAACAGCCTGCGTAAACATCTACACTGGGGTTACCCTACGCTTAAGCTGTCTGCCTCACCATGTGGCTCGCAGAGGCACAAATGACTGCAAGTGTGGATCGTGGAAAGAAGAGGAATAAAATGGATAAGAGAGGATTAAGTTTTCAAGACAAGATCAGTCTTATCTCAATAGCCATTCGTTTCACATCTTTACTACTTTTGTCACAGCAATACTATCAGAACAGACAAATGTTAATTTCCCTAATATTCTTTCTCAGACTCAAAAATGAACATAATGAGGGACAAAGACTTAAATAAGTTAGAGTAATTTCCTGAATACCAGCAACCAGAGTCAGAAGGAGTAGATAAGTGCTGCTTCACAATGATTCTCGGATACCACTGCTGGCCTTAAACACACCAACCTTTAAACACTAAATCTGATCCCACCTGAGTCAGCTCAATCCAGAGCCATATGTCTGGGTTTGTACGTGATACGCCCAACCCAAAAAGTTAGGCAGAGTTTCTAGTCTGGGCACAGTTGAGTCTGAGTGTGACTTCTGGGTTTGACACACATAGTGATATTCTACAGTGGCTGAATTTACCAGCCTGAGGCAGTGATGCCCTGGGAATTTTTGCACGATGCTACTTTTCCTAGCATATAAATACCCTCAGGCTTCCAAGTGAACTAAGGTTAGCATTTTGTGCTAGGAAATATTAACAAAAAAATAAAGCAGTGGTATATTCGATTTGACCTAGAAGAAACAGCACCATGACTCCAGTTGAAACCCTTCTATTTTATGTCTAGATTGTAAAGTGGAGCAGGAAACCCTAGTTTTCACTCATGTGAGGTTTGATTTCCCATAGTCACACTTTTGCTGCAGTGTAAGCAGTTTCCTATGTGGTTGCGCTGCATTTGGCAGTAACGATGGTAGGTACAAAGCCCTATATTGGCACTCTTCTGAAAACTCAAGTACGTTCATCAGGATACCCCGATACCATTCATCTGATAAACCTTCTGGCTACTGCTTCCTCTGTCTAAATTATGGAGTGTCATTTAACTAAAGCAAATGACTCCACGGTAGCCAAGACATTGGATCCAATGCAATAACTTTCCATAACGAGAAATACTTGAACCTCAGAAATGTGGTAGCGGAAAAGTACATGAAAAATGTTGTGTTTTGGGGGAAAAAAAAATCTTTAATGAATAGTTTATCTGTTTAGTTAATACTCTGACAATGTGACAAGGCCTTTTTTCAATATTACTGCATTTAAACCACATGACAGCCAACTATATCATGAAAAGGAAGCACAATATTTAAATGTGTATGCAAATATATATGTAGAGTATATTCAAGGCAAGAAAAAAATCCAGCTAACCTTTCATTGTTAATTCCAGTCCCTGAATTTTGTTAAAATACTAATCATACAGAAAAATTATTTCCCTGTTCTGGAGAAGGAGTGTGAGAATGCATCTTCAGAAATATATTTTATTCTGGTAAGAACTCAAATGACATCGCACTGGGGCTGACTGACAGTCTTATGTATACGACAGAAACACAAAGCTACAGAATTAGATAAGTTAGGCTGCACACCAAACCTATCCTGCTACAGTCCAAATGAGGTTATTGACTCAGAGAAGGAGCCATTGATAAAGCAATTATAACCAGTAGCCAGATGTGTGATAGCTCATTTTTGGAAATGGACAGATGCCCCAGCATTAATGGCATGGAGATTTCAAACATAAGAAATCCTTTGAATAGAACCAAAATGACAGGCAGCCTCGTATCAGAATCTAGTAGATTTAATGGGTAACATTTCCTTGGAACTGGAACAGAATAAACACATGGCTAAGAGGCCAAATAAGCACAAATGAATCTTTTAAAGGTGACAAATTTGCTATGTATGAATCAGGTTGTCCAGAAAGTTAATGCATTCTAATAATGATTTATTTATTTTTTTAAGCTACCAGGACATAATGTACTCTAAAGTTAGGTGCATAATTTCAGGTACATTCAGTTTATTTCCATTCGTTGCACATCCTTATTAGAAAACTCTGCCATCTGAATATTATACTGCTATGCCAAATGTGCAATTCTATAAATCAGCCAGGGAGAGAGGGTGCCAGCCCTTCCTGATGATAAATACAGTGGCAGGAATCTACTTTGTTTTGTAGTATGTAAGGCTGATTAATCCAAAGCTGTTTGCAAACTTCATTTCATACAGGATACCCCCATCCATACAATCAGATTAACAAATCAAAGGTGCATTCAGACTTGGAGACAGGTTGCCACTTAAGTATTTCAGATACTCAGGCATTCGGTTAAACTAAGCTTGGATTAACAAGGTCTGACTATTTAAAGGGAGTTATGTTTAGGGGTTCTCTGTCTGTGCTGATTTTGAATGCTGTGCTCATGGGGTAGTGCCGTCCAGTCTTAAGAGCTCAGTGAGCTTACAGAGCTTTACAGCCTCCCTGCAAGCTTCATGAGCTTAATTGAAGATAAGTATATACAAACTCACCTTCCTAGAAAGACCTCTATTTATGTGAAGGGGGAGAAAACCCAAACAAATCTCTTTATGCAGTGACTAAGCTGCATCTTTCCTGTCATCATTTATACTTATTTTTATATGGTGGAATTTATTAGACTAAACCCCTTAATCACGTGGAATAGATGAAAGCGAAATCATTCAACACTGTCACCTTTTGTTGTCACTTGAGACTCTCTAGGAGGTGACAGAGACTGATCAAATTATTTGTTAGGAGTGAATCATGCCAGCTGATTTAGCCCCAGAAGAAACTGGATCTGTGAGGGTCTGGGCCAAAGTCCCTCTCTGCCTTTCTTTCTGAATTTGTAAAAAATGTAAAGACAGAACTTCTTTTAGCTTATGTGCTCAATAGTGTTCCTTTGTCACTTGGAAATGGCTGTCTCTGTCACTTAGAGAGACCAATCTTGTAATGAAGAAGTGAAGAAATGAGCAGCGTCTCACATGGAGAACCTGTGAGTGCATTCGCCGTTGAGAAGAGGAGGCCATTGGAGGCCATATGCTTTAAGGATTGATGTGGTGTTATGTGTAAGGGCTCTCGAGCAATCATTTAATGACGCTGCTGCACTTGAGGGGTTGCTTGTGGGCTGTACTGGAGCTGACGCTGGTTAGAGGTGAAAAACAGAAACAGGGGCATGGGGCAGGAACTGTGGAGAAGGTCGCTATGGTAGAATTTTACTTGTGTTGGTTTATGTTCAGAGCTGCAAACATACCCAGTCATTCAGCAAGAAACCCAACACTCATATATTGTCATGTAGTTAGTGTATAGACAATCACTTCTAAGGGAAAGAGACATTTAGCACTATGATTTGTTCAACTATTTCAGCTCATGATAAAAACTCAATGACCGTTACACAGTAACAAAAATGCATTTACAGAGCTTCTTTTTAATTTATTAATTTATTAATTTACGCCTTTAAAATAGATCGCCTTTCTTCAGTAATGTCCAAGTGTCCTAAAGAAGGACGGGGTTCAGGCAAGAAACCTGTGAGACAGCCTCAACTGCTGCAAGACAATGAAGCTCCGTTTGGAGAGGCAGAGAATCCTCACATGAAAGGTGTGCGTGGCAGGTGATTCTTCCCATACGTCCTCTCTCTAAACTATCTGCCTCTGGATAGGGACATTCAAAATGCCATGCTTTGGTCAGAAATGTAGCTATCCTGTGGAACTCAGCACAATCCAGTGTTACTTGCAAGTAATTGCTCCCTAGTCAGTCAGTAATTTACATATTGGCAGTTCAGGAGAACATTTGTTGTATAAAATAAAGAGTTTCCTGAAAAGTATGTTTAAGAATTGTTTCATTTGCATCCCATACTAATGCAACAGAAAAAATAAAATGGGGTAGGGGAAGGAGGAAAAAGGTCTCAGGAATATTAGTAAATAAATAATTTATACAGGAATAAAGATTAAGTTGGTTTAGTCTGCTGTAATCTGGAGAATCTCTTTCCATTCTCCATCCTGTCTTAGCTTAAACAAAGAAAATATCATATGATATCATGTAAGAATGACTGAATATTTATTTTTTTTATTTTCTTTTATTAAAGTGAAAGTAATAGTTATGATAGGAACAATTGAAATCCCAGCTTCTATTATTCCCTCCTCCCAAATCTGTGTTACAATAAATGCTTATTTTATGGGTGAATATACATTGCGATTATGGAATTAAAGAAGGTTTAGGGATATCTAAGCAAGAGAAAGCGTGGGTGCTAGGAAGGCTGGGTGGCCTGTTACTGGTAGTTAATACTGGTCCCCTTCCAAAAATATTTTGTCATTTTTTGCTTATGAAGAGATTGAGGAGAACGGCCAGAAGGCCAAGTCCTTCTACATCTACTTTTTGAAATTACTCCTGAATTCTTGTCACTTCTTTTTAGGGGAGAAAGAGCTACAGTGGAAACAAAGGGTATGGCTTGCCTTTAGATAGTACATCCTGCAGTATCATGCTTTCATCCACATGAGAACTCTTTACTATCATCTGAAATCTAGTTTTCTGTCTCAAGAAAACAGACTTTTTCCTATGCAATCACCCTGAACCCCACGGAGTTAAGGAAGGAACCAATGGTTTATTTTACTTCATGTGCAGACCACTTTAGGTCCTTGGCTACTTCATGAATGCTTTCTGTAGCGTCACCAGTAGCACTATTTCTACTCCTCACTATTCCTCTGCAAAAACCCCACATACCAGTCTTATCTGCCCTTTCTTAGTGTAATTTCAGTGGATGATTTTTGCAGGTCAACAATTTTGTTCTGTGACAAGGAGAGTTCCAAAGTCTGGGTCTCCTCACAAGATCTGTCTAAATTAGAAAACTCTATTCCACTCAGGTTCATGGTTGGACTGACCTCCCCCGTCCTTCGCTGTCCTTGCACAATGAATTCTCTGTCTTTCCCTCTCACTTATATTTATATAAACAATCTCGGTGAGGTATCCTACAAATATAAACACTGACAATTTAGTCTGCTTAAAATTCAGTAGTTAATAAGGTTCAAAATAGTATGCTGCTCTAGGTGCTTGTTAGCAATGCACAAATGTAATACAGGTCTCCCTGCCTCTCTTGGACTGTAAGTTAACACTTAAATGACGATTAAAACAAAACAGACACAAACCAGAGCCAGTTGCAGTTGTTCTGATTAACATTATATTTTACAGTTGTTATACAAACAATTAGCAGGAAAAGACTACAACATCAGTTCTGTTGGCAGGAGAAGGCACAGCCATGGCCAATCCAATCCAATTAAACCATGTCTCCAGTATGCGGATGAACAGCAAAAGTGCAAATCAGAACATATCACTACATCGCCTTCCCCAAGACACTGAGACCCTGATCCCAGGAGACGCGGAGGGCACTATGAGGGAGAAAGTGGATGTGCTGGGAAAAAAGAACACAGAGTGAGAGGGGTGCTGTGAAGATAAATTATCTTGGGGAATTAACATGGCTCTCACATAATTTATGTAGTAGCACCTGAAGTGTCTGTCCCAGAAGAAATTTTGAAATTTCAAAATTACTTTTCAGCCAGAATAAGAGCAAAGAATTGAAATTTATGAGTTTTTCAAGACATGAATTTTTCAACACCTCCACACACACTTCTGTTCCAAAAAATATGAACATAAGTTTACAGGAGCACTTCATTATTAGCATTACTATTTTCCTCCATAATGTGTCAAGTATTGAAATGAAGTTACATGACCTTAATGAAATTAAACATTTCCATAACTTTGCATGGAAGATTTCAATGAAACCAATACATTCTACTAGAACACGTTGACTTGATTGAGTCATCATTTTCCAGTGGAAATTTTTTTTTTGATAAAACAAAAACATTGCTGTAATATAATGTTTGCTTATTTTTCAGTTGCCCAAATTCATAAAGTCTGTGACATTCATTGAGTTTTCAGTGTGACCCAAATAAATAAAAAAGCTGCAAGACACAAAGAGACAAATTTCTAATGAACTGTAATCCTGCTAGACAATTGGCTGGATCCTAAATCATATGTTTCTTGTTATCAAAACACAATATCTCTTGATTATCTATAGCATCATTTATAGAGTGATGAAGTGATAGTACTTGTTTCTAAAAAACCTGTCTTGTTCTAGTTAAGTATTACATTTATCAGGCTCTCTCACACACTTTATTTACTCAAGTTTTTTAAGGCTTAGCATTCTGACATGCAGCATAGTATGTATACATATATACTAAAAGCAAGCAACACATTAAAATGCTCAGAGGCAATGCAAGAATTCTCTTCCTCTTTGGCTTATCGTTAAAAGGATCCAGCAACAGAGCTTAGTCCAAAAATGGTGGACTGAAATGCTCTTTGTATTTTTTCAGAGAAACCTCCTGAAATAGATTAGCGAACACAAAAGGCTGAAATATATTTTGCAAAATCAAAGTAAAAAAATACAGGACAGATCAAGAACAGGCACATTAGGGATATTCTTCAATTTAGGAAGAATAACTTTAAGTTCATGTATTAGGTGAAAGTTCTTAAAGCTCAGACTCTTATTTTCTCACAGGGCGCTGCTTACTGACAGATTCAACATGCAGACTGCATTTCTGCTGGATTTGATAAAAATACAATTAAAATGTTGTACAGGGGGGTACGCCAAATTGGCCTGCATCCTAGAACCCACTCCAAGCAAAACCTTGAGGAATATATTGTACAAGAAAAGGTTAGTCCCCTGGGATTACCTCCCACTTCCTTTAACCTGATATTTTGCTCATCCTATTATGAGATTCCTCAGAGGGGTGAAACACTAGATTGCCTCATTAAGACTCATCATTTACAAGATGTTGACAAACGCTGGCATTTATCCTGTTGTCATAATAAATGTGAGAAAATGACCACTTGGCAATAAGTGATTCTATGCAATTGCAGGTTGTAAAATACAAGAATATAAGGGTCTGTGGATAATGTATCAGTATCACTATGTAGCATCTCTGAATAGATTCTGCATGCATTATAACAAATCCAGGCTGAAATAAATAATAATGGACAGCTTCTTTTTACAGAGTTTTCCACATGTGCAACCCAAACATTAATTAAGAAAAATGAGAGAATAGTTTTAAACCCAATACAATAATGAAACACTTATTACTAATCTTACTGGCTATCTCAGCATGGGTACCCAGCATCCATACTGTCCTTCTTGACAGCCTGAAAACTCTCTGAACTCAGTTTGCCTAGAGCTCTTATCTGCCCTGGGGCTGATGACAGCATGGCCTCTCTTAACAAGGGCCATCTTGTCCACTCGGTGTTAATGGTATGTGTGAGGCCACCACAAGAGAAAATCCCACAACAGAGACTGCAGAGACAGGTTTGGGTGTGAGAGACGTGTTCTCCTGAGTTCATGCACAAGTGTTTTGAGAAGTGGAGGTTTTCTTCCTTTGGGGACACTGGCAATGTGGTCACGAGGCAGTCCTATAGGCAAATAATATGGATGAGAAGCAAATTTGGCCTCAAGTCTGTCTTCAGGATAACATTATACCTTAGTGTAGTTGCAACTGTTTTTAAGAAATGTTCTGAGGGATGTAAGTGTACCTTGGAGATGCAATCATCAGCCATAAAAGCAGACCAAGATAAACACAAAGACATAAATGCCTGAAGATTAATACAGTCCTTATTCATAAAGCTCCATTGTCGAACTCCCTGTTCAGCTAGAGGGCCCTGAACCCTCCAAGGAATTCAGTCTTCTCGGATGTCTCAGGTTCTGCTTCTGTGTATGCAACTCAATTTTGACCATTTTGAGAAAGCTGACATCTCTATTCACCATAAGTTTTGTTTTCCTGTAGCTAATTTTAAATAAAAGAAACAACTGATTGTTGTAATTATAATGGCTTTGTTAACAGACACCAAGTGTCTTCCTTGTGAGATAAAACCAACAATATTGCTAACAGTCAGAATTAAAAGTGGCAGTAACTCAGCTGCCAAGGGTATTGAGTTGCAGGTGGTTGGTAGCTCCATCCTACTTGACTAATACACTGGCTGGAACACTACTCTTGTGGTGATTGTGGGGCTCTAAAAGAATCAGTAAAATCGCTTTGTCACCAGAATTTACAACCCCTAATTGGACAGTATCTAAATTCTAACTGGGGAATTCAGAGGGGGATGTAATTCATTGGTTCCTACTTCTGCCACTAGTCATTATTGCTCACCTTGCGTTTCTGATGATTTGACTTATGTATATATGTTTACGTGTGTGTTATTTGAAGCACAGAGAGAGTTTAGCCATTGCTTATTGGAAGCTGATGCTCTTTGGTCCACATCTTCATTCTACTGATGCACAGATAATACCCTCTCCTCTCCTCTCCTCTCCTCTCCCCATACTTTTGAAGTAAATACTTTTCAACACTAAATATATGTTTCTATCAATTCTACCAAATTTCAATTCTACCAATTCTACCAAATTTCTGTTGAATGGAAGGGACTTTGGCCATTGAGATATGGGTTCCCCTCTTCTTACCTTCTCCTCAGCTACAGTTTCTCCTTGTGTCACCGACTCTCTCAGCTCTACTCCTCAATCACTTAAATGTTCACTGTGAACATTCATTATTACTCCTTTAGAGCTGGAGTCATCTTATATATGGTATGATGTTTTCCCAATCACAACGCCATCAGGTGTGAGTTTATCATGCTGTCTCCTTGCCTTTGTACTTCTCTATTTTGTTTATAGTATTTTTAATTGAGTCCTGGACTCCCAATCTGCATTCATTAGACATAGAGCAGATAAACACTTGTAAAGACACAATTAAGTCACAGCCAGGTACTGGTGTTTTCCTCCCTGCTGACTTTACCTCTGCTGAATGCAGTTCATTAACATTTCCATAGTTTTTGGTTAGCCCATATTGGAATTTAAGTCTGTATTTGCTTATTTGCTAGCTTATTGTCTGTTTGAAACCCCACTGCTCTTTTTTTTTAATCAAATAATACAGCACTAAGTCCATGCACCTGCATGCCAGCCAATGGGGTCTGAATGCCCCAACCTCAGCTTTTCCTAATGGACTCAAATATTTAATTGTGGTCTAAAAGACACTTTTTTTCCTCGCCGTGAGCAAAACTGAATGCACAAAGTAACATGCAGAAATGCATGCAGTATTTACCAATTTCTCCGCTGTAGAGCACAAGTGGAAAATGATCAGCACTACTATTCCAATGAGCATAATTACCGCAATCTCACAATGCTGAGACCGGTCAGAAAGCTGCTTCTTGTAGAGCACTGTGTTGAATTACATACTGCTCAGGAACAGACCGGGTGTCTTTGAGTCCACCTTGTTAAGGCTGCCTTCTCAATCAGTAGGGTTAGGGGATGAATTTATATTTGCATTTCACATGCACTAGTTTACTATGCCACTGAGAGTGTCCTTCTAAAGGTGCAAGGCTGGGCGGTGGAGGGATACTGAAGGTGGGTCCCCAACCTGGAGCACTATAACGCAGAGGTATACATCATGAACTAAAAAGCTATATTTCTCCAAAGATCTACATCAAGATCTCTGCACAGTCATCTGCAAAGTGATATGAAGACACAACAGCTTTTGGAGAGAGCTTTTTTATATTTCTACATGGCATAGCATCTCATGATATAGGAATACCTAGAGAAGCTGGGCATTACGAACCATACTGGAATGCTTCACTGTTATAAGAGAAACAGAGTTTCACAGAGTAAAGGCTGGGGGGACTTTTTTGTTTGGTTGGTTTTCTCTCCTTGGGAAAATTGAAAACCATGAGCAAGTAATGTTTCACTAATTTTGTAAAACCACAGAAGTGTCAGTCTCTAAAAGAGTGAGCTTTCTCTGATCAGGATGGTTTTGCTACAGCTGTGTGGAGCTCCAAAGTAGTTTCTATTTACATTAGCAGAAGAGCTCCCATTGAGTTTATGGGAAGCAGATGCTGGCTCTTTGTGACCTACCAACTCACCTGAAGCAGATGTTCATAGCCATACAGTGGTATGTGCCCAGTTCATGCCTCATTGCTAATTCACCACAGTCATCTTTCTCTTCTAACACTCCTTACATCAAGTAACAGCCTCATCCTCTTTGATTTCCTTTTTGAACTTGTAGGCTTATTTTTCAAACACCTATAAATAAAGGACAATGAACAAAAATAAATTTCACAGAAGCCAATAAGGACAATTCAAATAAAGAAAACAAGTTTGCTGACATAAAAGAAAAGTTAATCAACCATCTGGAGGTGTGTGAAAACTTTTGTGAATGTGGTATAAAAATTGAGCATGATCTTTTTCCCTGAGCTTACCAGTTTGTTAAATAATGCATTTGCCTTTCTTTTTCGCCCTGAATTTTTTATATTGTTTCATTCAGAGTGAAAACCAGTTCTAATGCCTATGGCACAAACTGCTTCTGGTTTTCTTCCTGACAGAGTACATTCATGATACCATATACTTGTATACTGTATATTGTGCAATGTGCCATATAAGCATACTAATATTCTTGGTAGTAATAATAATAATAACAATGCAGAGTACTACTGTAATAATAAATATGAATTAGAACAGTGGTTAAATCTGGTTGGGTATAATTATAGGTTGCCCCAGTGAACTAAATTTCAGTGGGGTTTGGTTCTATGGTTTAGGGTAGTCTCCATTAAATATAGGAAAATCCAGTTAATTAATTAGCCCTTAGTGTTAAATGAGGTTTTTAAGCCTGAGAGACAAGTGGAATGTGGGATTTGTGGGGACTTGACAGTGAACGTTTAATGATGTTAAACCCAAAGTGACTGTTAATATAGGCTACGGTACCTGAGAGTCAGAAATACAGTCGGAGAGATAAATGCAAATAAAGCACCAAGGTTTAACAGGAAATGAAGAATACTAATTTACTCTGGATGTTCAGGTCGTCTTTAGATGATTTAAATTTTTCTTGATGGTTACAGCGCCGGGGTCCCTCATTCTCTGTGCAGAGGACGCTTACAAAAAGCGACAATAAATGATATGCAAAATGTGAGTGAGTTGACTTTTTCTGAGTGTGCGTGTCGTTCTTTTCCTGGGTGATTTGCCAGCATGTGGAAGAGCTGTCTTTGTGAAAGGGAGGCTTAATACTGTTGTCTTCACAACTCTGTCCTGGGGCAATCTCAGCAAGGATCAGTCCTGGGCTGTGTCAGAAACCATCCTAAGCTTCTCTACCTGGTGACACTGCACGCCTGGCTGCTCTTTTCTGCTGAGTGGACTTCTAGCCTCTTAGAGGGCCTTACCCTGTTCTTCTCATGTGGACATCTCTCTACATATTTGGGCTTTTTCTTCCTTACACTTGTCCTACTTTACCCTCACAGCAGGCTTACCAAAAGGGTGTAATGGTATTGGTGTAGCTTTTCAGGGCCTTGAGGGCACGACCAGACGTAGCTTATCCTCACCCCCAGCGAATATATCCATGTTCCTTGCTTTTGTATTTATTCTTGTCTTTCCCTTTGTACACAGCACACCACCACAGTACTGTCGGGAGTTATTTATGGTCAAATACTGGCACAGATGCAGAACGAGATTCGTCCTCTTTAACTTTCTGCGTCTACAAAGCAGCTGCCTCCATCTTGGTTAGTCAGCCTAGGTTGCCTTCACCTTCAGTGGCAATCGGTGACCACACTTCATTTATCTGGCCTATATCAGCAATTTACATTGGGATACAAAATGTAGCACTGTATAGGTGGTACAAGGGTACAAGGAAGCATGTAGAGGGTCTGGGCTCTTCTACGCTGCTTCTCCGTTCCCTCGGCCCCTCGAGGCTGCACTACATTCATCGAGCCTGGAAAATGGCAGATATATTCCCAAAGTAGGGGGTTATGAGTAGCTCCCTGACAGCCACTTCCCCCTATACTGAATTCAGCCCTTTGTGATTTTTTATTTCCAGCTTCCACTTGAACCTTATGTTAATTCTATGCAACATGGGTAGTAGGTATTTTTTTTTATCAGTTTGGTGGAGGGACAGTGATCAGGGACCTCTTGAGATGACAGTCTGTCAGATTGTAAATCAAGGAGGATCTCTCCCTCAGCAGCCACAAAGATTAAACAGACTAATGAATCAATGTTTTAGACCATCCACTCTGGGGAGCCTTCACTTAAGTCCCAGCACTGTTGGTCAGGTCAGAAAATGCTCTTTTCTGTCAAATGGTAGGTTTCCCTATGTGGTAGTGTGCATTCATCCTCCTTTGTGCGAGCTGTAGAAGCCTGACAGAGGCAGATGTCAATCCATACTATTGTGACACTTCCTCGTTCAACTCTAAAACTTTGCGAGAGCATTTCACCATCCGGTAATTGGCAAGAGAGAAGAGGCTGTGTTTGTTCATTTTGCAGAAAACAGTTTTAAAGTTCATTTTTCTATTTTTCCTTTAGTAGGCAACACTTCCTGTTGAAGAAGGAGCTATTTATAATCTCTCCACAGAACACTCAATCCTTTGGTTTTTATAATGTTTACTGTCTTTAGGGCACTTTACCTGTATCTTTGTTCAGTCTCTTAACATAAATAACACCACACCTGTAATTTTATTCTCAGCCACAATAATTTTTTAAGCTAAAATCTTTATGGAGGTACTGTATTCTGTTCACTTTGGCAACAGTTCTGTGATCCTGAAATGGTCATAAATTACAGCATATGTACTTTGAAGCAGATGTTCTGTTTAATTTCATGTATTCTGTCCATCTCTAACAGAAGCACTGATATTTAAAAGGAGCCTCATACCATTAAAAAACCACACCCATGAATGCA
Source organism: Haliaeetus albicilla (assembly GCF_947461875.1). Classification (NCBI taxonomy): domain Eukaryota; kingdom Metazoa; phylum Chordata; class Aves; order Accipitriformes; family Accipitridae; genus Haliaeetus; species Haliaeetus albicilla. The sequence continues at coordinate 18,227,209 of NC_091507.1, forward strand.
GAGAATAATATGTTTGTGTTAAGGTGCATTACACTGAAGGCACATGCCCTGATAAAATAATACAATGAAAAAAAAGTTGTTTTAAATAATTTGTTAGAATTTTTTAACAGGAGAAACACTTTCCTGGTATTTTTTGAGAACCAAAATGTTGTGAGCAAGTAATACTCAAAATAGTATATGCACTTCATTCAGCACTTCCTCAGTGATATTTCTGTTCCTTGAGTCAGTAAATGAACAACCTTGTCATCTTTGATTTGATACTATTTAAAAACACAGACCTGTAACTCAAGAAATTGAGTGATGAAACAGGAAAATAAATGACTGTATTAAAAATGTCACTGCCCAGATGGTCCTATATAGAAGTTCAGATCTGAGTACTCGCTAATTAAAGAGAAGGTGACTGGAATCTAAATTTATCTTCTAATTTTATATCTGACCCTTATCTACACATGAGGGGCTTGAACACATTTCATTTTTGAACATAACCCAAAAAAGCACTTAAGCAGGTGCTTAACTATAAACTGATGTTTGACTCCTACTACCATAAGTAGAGATGATTTCCTGAATGTGGACAATAGAGGAATTTCAAATCTAGGTCTTAATTATGCCAGTTAAGGGAGACTGATGATGATTTATGTATTTGAAGTTAATTTCTCTACAGAGATACCAAGTTTTCCGGCATTTTGTGTTCATGGAAACTGACAAATACTTCAAGATACACTGATATTATTTCATTAACAGCAAAAAAAGTTGTCTACAGAGTAAGCCAGTTTACTGTCGTTCTTCTACCATGTTGCAGAAATACTCGTTTTTTCAGTTGAGAGAAAATTGCAGCTTGTACTATCTTCTCTCACTTACTGGTAATAGTGGATTCATGATTTTAAAAGCAGAACTCATTATTTTGTTCCATTTGCATGTGTGTATGAAACCATTTTCAGAGAAAGACACAACATTGCTAAGCTGAACTTGAAATAGAGAGGCTCAAACACAGTTTATTCCATAAGAAAAGCTAAGTTTTTGCTGAAGCATTAGCTGGAAAATGGAATGAAAATTAGCCAAGGAAACAGGCAAAAAATGTCTTAAAATTGATATATGTCTTTCATGACAAGCATCACAGTGTCTGCAGTGGGTAAAACAATCTAGACTCAGGGAATTTTTTACTTTATTTAAGTTATTGCCATGCAAACTTCTAATCAATGATTTGGTTGTTGAGAAAAGAACCCATCAACAAGTGAACAAACTCTTAGGTAAACAACTACAAAAAAGTGAATGGATTCCTCCTTTCTTTAGGCTCATGTTAAGCCAAACCTCTCCTCCTTCCCTTCCTGATCTGTTTCTTGTATTTTTGCTGCAGGTTACACCCAGCCCATCCCAGTTGTTTCAGTGAGGCAATGTGTGGCAGAGAAGATTTTGGGTTGTGTGCTTAATGGTTTCTGTCTGCTGCTCTTCGCTTCTTACTGGCTTTCCTCTGCCCCAGCATGGGTCATCCACAGCTGTGGTCCCTTAAGGGTGTCCTCACCCCGAAGGGTGTCCTCACTCTGATAAGGGTCACCCACTGCCACAGTCCCTCGAGGGTGTTCCTGCCCCCGTTGTGGGTTGCCCATGACCGCAGTCCCTCAGGGGCGTCTCTTCCTTGGTGTGGGTCGCCCACGATAGCAGTCCCTAGAAGGTATCTCCTCTGTCATGGAGTGCCTCCTTCCAAGGGTGTATCTCCAGCCATGTCCTCAGCAGCCTGTCCCTCTGCATGTCTCCAGCTGGATGTCTCCAGTTGGATGTCTCCAGTTACATGTCCCCAAGGGCATCTCTCTGTATCTTTCCTGCAGCTTTTTCATAAATGAGTCAGAGCTGGAATGTGGGGCGCTGCCCTGAAAGGCTGAAATTTTGGCACCCGATGGGCTGCTCACACCAGTTTCAGAGCTGACTGGACCTGGCTGTGACTGTCACAGGACAGTTCCCCACGTCTTCCCACACAGGGCTCCCTGCACCTCGCTGCTACACAAACTCTACCAGTTATGCCCAAGGCAGGGGGCTTTTCATCCAGATCCTTCTTCTGTGGGAGAAGGCTTTTCCTCATAGAGATGGGAGAAGAGGGCAAGAGAGGAGCTTGTGACCATGTTATCTCATGGGGCCTACAAGGAAGGGTTCATGCTAAGTAAAAAGGAAGCAATTCTGATGTCATAAATTATTTTATACTCAGGAGCACCTCTGGGACAGGGGAATCCATCTGCAATAGAGTTGTATAAACGTCACTAAAATCCTTTTTTTGTAGGTCTGTCTTAATAGTGGCATGCAACAGATCCAAAACAGAGGTTTAAAAGAAAGGTATCACACAAAACAAGAACAGCTGGAGGATATTCAGTGAAATCCCCAACACACAAGTTTTACCCTGGAACAACATACCAAAATACTTTAAAAGTTTCCAGAGAATTTTTTTCTATTTTATTAATACTTAATTGTGTTACAGAGCTCCCATGCATTCATCTGCCTGTGCAGTAGCCATCAGTGGGGATTTCACTGGCTATCCCTAAGCTTGCAGAGATAGCATACAGCAACTTGGCCTGAGAATGTAAAGGGGACCATGAAAGAAACTCTAAACCTTCTTTACAAGGCAATGACCATATATTTTTGCATTTCCAATGTATAACATCATAGAATTCTCATCTGTATATTGTCATCATAATGAATAAACTTTGCTGTTCTTGGTTTTATTCCATATTGTTTGAAACTTCTATTATTTTACACTTGTGTACGCATGCACACACAAGTCTACTACAAAATTTTATCTGATCCTACCCCAGCTAAAACACGTGAAAGCTGCCACTGCGTAATTAACTGAGCACTGATTGACTTTGAAAAGAGGTATGCCAAGAAAGGGGAGGAAGGCAGCCATGGCACAGCAAACTGTTCAGAATCATCTTGTTACTGATGACCGCTGACCTCCTGTCCTCTCCCGGCTGCTCTTGCTCACAGCCTTGCTGGCCATTCAGTGCCTTTAATCAGTCCTCACACCAAATCACAGATTTTAATGCCTCCCAGTACATCTGAAAATCCGGCTGCAGGGTTTCTGTGGTCTTGCAGGAGGCTAGCATGAAGGGTGCTTACACAAGGACAAGGAAAAATGTCTTTTGGGGTCCCTATCATGATCCTTAGTCCTTGTCTTCTTCATGACAAAAGCAAAAGGAACTAGACTGGACTGTTAACTTCTTCATTAAACCAACAAGAACTTCAGCAACCAGCTTTGGGAGGGCCAGTACTGTAGCTCCACTGCTTACATGTGGCTTTCTTTTCTTACTGAGGTGGATGGGAGGAACCCATCTACCCTTCTGATAACCCACCCCAGCTGCAGAGGGCTGGATGTGACTGCAACTGCTTTAGCTCTTTATGCCATGAAAACACTGCTGCCTTGTTCCAATGGAGTTGGGGAAGAATGATTAAACAGCAGATGGGGAAAAAAAAAAAAGTAAAAAAGGAAATGGAATGTTTATATTAAACTTTCAGACACCGCTAACATCAAAGATGGGTGGACAAGGCAGGGCTTTGAGACAAATCATGAGCTAATGCAAATATAAAAGACCAAATCAAGGATCACAAAACGTTTTTATGCCTCCTGTGTATCCTATAAAGAATCGTGCTGCTTCCATAAATACTGCATGAGATTTAAGAGTTAAACTTTTAAATTTAGCCTACGGGACAATCATACTTCTGCAGGAAGGCAGGGTAGATGAACAAGCATACGTTTTTTAGCAAAAATTACATGTGCTTAATACTATTGCTGTCACCAATATGCACTTTGTTCATGGTGTCAGCGCGTAACATTCAGTAGTACATACAGTTCTGCGCTGACTGAAATTTTATCGACTCATGGGCAGGTTTCAAGGGGTGATGGGAGTGCATTTAACAGCCCTAATGGCAGGTATGGCTGCTTCCATATACACTGTTGCAACAGCCGCTGCCTCGCTGGGCAGCTGATGCTTGCTCCGATTTTAGGCTGTGGAAAAGACTTTTCCTCTTTCCAACTCCTTATTAACAGGCAGATCAGCTGGGAGAATATTCCTTTCAAGTTTAAGATACATTAAAGCAACACAGCAATACCCTGGTGTCAAACGACCACAGAGCCAAATACTGGAAATTTGCTGGTCATTGGAAAGTAGAGGATGAGATTCCAGTCCTACTAAATCTTATGGGAATGCTGTAATTTTACTGGAGCCAGGATTTCACCCTATACTCTAAAATGAAATCCCAATCAAATTATACTAGGAAAGTTAACTGGTGATTACATTACTGTATTCATTAATGTCTCTATTAATCTTCCTTTCATAAGATAGGAATCAAATAATTAAATATTACACATTTGTGTTTTAGTGAAATGCAAAGGAAAAGGTAAAGGCATGAACTGAAAAGTAAAGATATTTTCAAGTTTAAAGAACCATGTGATCTGTATATCACTGCATGAATAGAAAAGATAAGGGGCCATATCAAAGATCTGTAATTGGATTAGAAAATGATATAATCGTATGGTGTCTTTATTCTTTAGATTAAGCCATTGTCTGTCAGAAAAAAAACGAACAGGGAAGAAAAGGGGAGAAAAAAGAGAAAGAAACCTCTCTTTTATTTTTCTTAAAACAAGACAAAACAAAACAAGGAATTTTCAGACAGTGGAAGATGGGACAACCTGATATCAGCATAAGTCACTCCCACCTCTCTCTCAAGCTAAGTTTTGTATTCACTGTTTGTAATAATATGATTAAACAGTGACAAACTCTCATTGCTACACTCCAGCCTCACTTGCAGTAGCACCATGCTAATTCCATCAGCTGGGATTACTGCACTTTACATTCTGCAACTTTCTTCCAGGCCCTGGGGATAAGAATTACCACAGCTGAATTGTCATTGTGGATGTGATTAGTAGCAATCACGGGCATCTGGGAGAGCATCCTGTAAGTAAATCACCTCAAGAGCTGGAGTCTCCAGGTATATTTCTCTTTTGTTACTTCATGTACCTTAAACACACCACTAGGTAACATAAGGGGCACGTGATGGGGGAAAGTCCAAATGTAGAGTTGAAGCTCAGATTATGGCTTTCAGCAGACCACCCTAGAGGATGCCTACACCTATACTCTCCCCAACTACAGCACAGGTCTGCAACGCCTCTCTTCCCTACCAAACCTGATTGGGACTGATCAGCAAGATTTGATGAGAGCTCCTGTGAGATCAGAGAGTGGAAGACAGGCTGTGGCATGCTTCAGGGTGGTCCTGGCTGTGCTGTCAGACTGCAGAGGTCTGGGGGTCTTGACGCTGGGTGTAAGCTGAAGGTTGTGCGTGGGAGGGGTGCTGCTTACGAAGTAGGATGGAAGTAGTTGGGAGCTGAGGTGGTAAAGAAGTCCTGGGTTTGTAATCTTGGTTTGGAGAGCTGTATGGAGTATGGCTAGAGGATGTGGTACCTTGCCACATGATTTTGGAAGGTGGCTCCTAGAAGCAAAAAATTTGCCCTTTATCTGAGCCCTGTAAGCACGTAGCACGGGTAACAGAGAAAAACGAATGTAAGCAGCACCGTTCCTGCCAAAGCACGTTCTTTGGAGAGCACATCCTCCTGCAGTGAAAGTGGACCCTCCTGGCAAGGCTGGAGATGTGGCATTCTTTCTGCATTAACGAGGAGCTGTTAACCAAATACATGAATAAGTTGAAAACCACAAGAACAAAATCTCACTGTTTCCATATGCCTCTTGGCTACATCCCTTTAGCGGTAGTGCTGCTGAAACTCTGCACATTATATGTTAACTATGAGTTAGATATGAATGTGACCACATTTCTTGTTGATTTTGACGCAATCCCTGAAACCACCCAAAAAGAGAGCCCTGAAAGGATGCCTGAGAAAGTCGTTGCTAATTTCACTTAGTAAGTTCCACATTGCCCCTGTGGGAAAAGAGAGAAACTCAGCAGTAAGGGGGCATAGTAAAAGAAGGAAAAATATCCCCCACATGCAAACAAAGACAGGAAAACACACTGGCAAGTTTCTATCCTATTATAGAAGCATAACTGTAATCCTTCCAGCAAAGTGATGTTAACTACCAAAGAGGGGTAGGAGCTCTCCAGAAACTTACAGTCTGTCATGAAGTATGTTCATAATAAGGGAAATAAGCCGACTTGTGCATTTACTTGGGTATGACATCACTGACAGCCAATTAGAAAGTTCCACTTGTGTCATTTCATAATAAAGAAAAGACTATTCAGCACTCACTGCATCAAAGAACGCATGTCACAGAGATTTGCACAGAAATGGGTTGATTAATTTTTAATGAATTATACCAGGAAAAGTTTCCTTGTATAAATTTCTGTGAGAATACCAGTGATAACCCATGCTTGAATAAAGGGTTTCTGCATGTGTGGGTTCTACAACTACAGAGACACTGAGTAAAATTGAACTAAAAATGGTGCTACTCACCCTAATCTATCCAGTTCATAACAGCACTAAAAACAGCATGGGGTGCACAGTAGTGCAGGTTTTAAAGACCATTTTATTCACTGGAAGTATGTCCCGTAACCAGCAGAATGCTTTCCAACCGTCTTTGTTTTCAGTTTGAGAGTGGATGTCACTCTTGAAAACAGGGTTTTGCTGAACATTGCCTGGGCTCAGTACAGCTTTTAAATTCTGTAGCCCACCCGATATGTCTTCGGGCTTTGCGACTGAATAGTCTTTTCTTGCATGGGAAGGTATGAATCTACCAATCGGCTGATGCACAAGCCAAACAGAGCATCCTTCTGGACCAAAAGCGTGCAGCAATATGGCATTGTTTGTATTTCAAGGTGTGTAAAGAAAAAAGGCATTTCGATAATGAAGTTAAGGAAAGCATTCACTTTCCGTGGCCGGTGGAAAAGCCAGCCAGCTGACCCACTGTGGAGTAAGGCATGAAGCTCAGGCGCTAGTGTCCATGTGTACACAAGTAGTCCTCAGACTTGCAGCAGGGCTTCACGCTAGCCAGGGATGTTCTCGTCCTTGCACAGGAGGCCTGACAGTGTACTGGTGTCAAGAAGAGTACAAACAAATAAGAATTTCTTAAAGTTATCACAAATACACCTCTTTGAAAAGTGAGTAAATACAGTTTGGGTACTTTTTCAGCATATGCAATTTCTTTCAAGAGTTTGAGACCACCCAGATTTCAACATGGAACAAAGATCTTATGAATTATAAATTAACTCTTGCTTCAAGCTGATTTGATAGAAGGCATGTAGTATTGCATTCAAAGTTTAAACTTAAAATAGTAAAGATGGACCCAAATTAAATATTTTTATCTGTTCTCATACAAACTTTGGTTGAATACTACTAAATCTGTGTGTGACCTTGGTTTCTACAAAATCAAAGATATCAGGCAGCCTCCTTAGCCCACGGTATACAAAGCCTATCTGATGTTATTCTACTCTGCTAATAGTGGTTTAGAATTGGGATCTAGACTGTTGTAATGCAAGGAAAGTGTGAACAGCAACTCTTGTCTGCTTTTGATATTGAAATGATCTGGATAAAAGCAGGGTGCCTATAGCCCCCTTATATAGGACCCTGTATTAAATAAAATACATTTCTAAAATAGTCAGAGTGAACGGATTGTAAAATAGTTTTGTGCTTTTAATATTTAGAGCAAATGCCTGAAAAGCATTTTCTCTTTTAGTTCCTTGTCATATATGTTCAGGATTCATTATGTTACTTGGAGGCAACCAGGTGAATTTCCTCTGAACGTTGTTTGTGCTGATCAAGGAATGCCAACGAATAGTGAATTTTTATTTTAATTGATCTGACTGGAATGAGCTGCCACTCTTCTTTGCATATGAACATATCTCTGTATGGAGATTTCGGTTAAGTTTTGTGCTCAGAATAATTTAGGATTAAAGGAAGAAATGTGGGTTCAAATACAGGAAGAGATTTCTCACTAAGACATTTTTTTCCTGTGTCTAGCACTGCCATAAATCAGAGAGGGGATACCTTAGAGTGGCAACTGTAGAAAACAGAAGAAAAAAGTCTCATTAAAATTAATGCGTAGTAGGCTATAGAGTAAATTAAAAGCCAACAGGATCTCAATGCATTGCAATTGGCATTCCTGATTTAACAGTTTCTGCTACCACAAGTGAAAAAAAATCTGCAGTGAGAAATTTGCCTTTTTATTTTACTACTATTCCTCACATACAGTTTGCTATAGTTTTAAAATAGACAGGCAAAGAAAGAAAGATTTATCTGACCTACCTGTAAGCCTTGAAATATGTATTTAGCACAGCTGTTCTTTTGTGTTTAAACTCATCACAAAAATGCAGCTTTAATGTAACCCACCATTGATCTGCAGTAAGTGGAAACAAAATCTCTCCTTAATTAGTATCATCCAATCACTTTTTTACATTTCTACAGAACACACACTGTGAACTGTTTAATGGACTATTATTTAGAAGAGTGGCAAAGAGCTTGCAAAAAAAAAAAGGCACATAGTGAAAATAAAAACTAGCAATGTCAATGAAAAATGTGTTGCAAAATAATGGAAAAAAAGATGTTTCGTTAAGATGGGCTTCACTGGCATTTTACTGTATAGATGAACACTGCTCCAATTACTGCCAACAATGGGGAAAGAGATAGAGAGATATAGATTCATTACTTTCAACACCCTTAACTGTCTACCACTGAATTCGCTTATCTGTTCCTTTTTCTACAGGACCTGCATGGAGGGGGGAAGGAATAAACAAAGAACTGAGTAGAGTGAATGTGTCACAAATTACCACAAACACACTGTGACTCAATGCACTTTTCATTTCTCTCCTCATTAACTGTGTCTTGCTCAAAATGAGAGACTGGGTCTAAACATAATCAAGTCCCACAGATAACAATTGACTTGACTGCTGGGGCAGTCATCACCTTCTAGCTACTGGGAAATAAATTTAGAAATAAAATGAGTTAAAATAAAATTCACTCTGCTCTCTTTTCTGTGCTCAGATAATTTGAAGGCCATCAAGGCCTGCAGAAACAATCCATCTCTCTGTGAAAAGGAAAGCAGCCTGTGCCACTACCAATAAGGCATGTCTTTAGTGTTATCAAGAGTAAGTATAATTACACAGTGGAAAGGCCATCAAAGTGTCTTGGGCGCTGGTATTTTTTTCCTGAGGTCTTCATCAATAGTGCTGTCGGAATGAAAAGAATAAGTGGGGGGAAAAAGGAAAAAAAATAATATCCTCCAGATTGGTGTGACTGACCTGCAATCTAGTAGAGCACATTATAATTTGAGAGCAGTAGGACGATTCAATAAAAATTTTGCTGTGTTCCACTTTAAATCAGGAAGGATTAATTTCAAGAATCTTTGTGGATGCTCTTGTGGTCTTGGTTTTGTCAGTGCTGAAATTTCTCGTCGAAAAGGCTAAAGGACTTCCTGTTGAAGGGTATTTATACTTGCCAAGACTCTTTCCTTACCTTTAATAGCAATGCATTTCTGATAGGCAGATTTCTGGCTGGTAAAGAGGAGGTAAGGCTATTTGTTTCTGTTGAACAGTCTCCCAGTCCTGCACTTTTTATTTGGACAAAGCACCAGCGAAGTTAATTGGTTCATTATATTTCTATCAGGAGGAGCCAAACCCTGATGTACATGTTTTAATGGAATTCCATTCAGTAAAATACATGCTCAGTATGTCTGACACTGTTTTCCAGGGCACGATTTCAAAAGTATATGCCCGAGCCCTGGCCTGTGGTGCCTTACTCTGATTAATAAATGTTGCTTTGGCAAGGAGTACCCCTGACCTGTGGGGAGGACTATGCACGAACAAGTCATGGGAAGATCTGGATGTACGTGTAGAGCTAATGTAAGCAACTTGCTAGCTGATTGTCTGATAATGAAAATGTTTTTAAGACCAGAGAATCACCCCAAACCTAGCTATTAACTTGCTTCTGGCAGTCTTCTGTTTAATAAAAACAACATGTTAGGAACTGTGGTATAAGTCCTGAGAATAATCACGCAGTCTGATGATTAGAGCCAATCATCTAATCATCAGTGTCCCCAGCAGTCATGTTGTTCTTGGAACTTTCCTTTTCTGTGGCTACTAGATCTGGAAATCACAACATCCAAAATGGTGGTGACTGCTCCAGGGCAAATTAGGTCATTAAAAAGCTTTAACTAGTCCGTGGACATTTAAGTCTGTCTCAGTGGTTTGTTTCTACTGTTCACAATATGAATACATTTTCCAAACCTCACGTTTTATTAAATTTATTACAAGAAACAAGATTAATTGGGTTGTACTGCTTTGACAAAACTCTAGTTCTTAAATAATAATTATAGATCTCCTGGAGTCCAAAAGAACTGAGCAGAGCAGATCTAGAAATGTGGCCAAACATAACAAATTGAGAGGATCGAGGGTAAAGAAACAAAACTGAGAGAATGCAAATGCGAAATCTCCCTGATATATTCTCTTAAAACTTCAAGAAGTTTTTATTGGCCAACTGGCAAAATAATTTCATTTTCTAAGGTTTTATTTGGACACCAGTATTGCCTGGAATTTGAGGGGTAAGGGTGTGAGGTCTTTTTCGAAAAAAGCTCTGTGACAGAAGTCCCTTTTATGACAGTGAGCTCTGCAGATTACGGGGTCTGGCCTGCCTAGATCTAGCTGAATTGGGAGTCAGATAAAAGGACAGTCTGAACCCCAAGTTCTACTCCTGAGGAACTTGGGATGCACGACACTGGGAAACGGTTGAACCTCTGCCTTTATTTAGCTGTTCCATTGTACTGGCTGTAAGGATATGGTAACTGGAACACGGTTATGGCATGTCAGCTGTATTCCTTCTAGCATATGTCTTTATTGCTCTCGCAGAAGTAGTAGAGATGCTATGTCAGGGTAGTGTATAAATACTAAGTTAGCTTTGAAAGAGTTTACTTCAGAGAGTAGACGAATGGGAGCTGCAGCTGTACAGATCCCGGCAAAGGCTATGTTAGTCTGCCTAATTACTCTTGTGACTGAGGTGTATATCCTAGTACAGTCTAAACTTGAATGGTTTCCAGAACATAAAACAAGCAAGCAGGATTAGAGATATTTTTTTTTTTGTAGCATTGACCCTTCCAGAAAGTAGATTTGTGTCTTCTAATCCATTTTTTCTAGTATGTTGAAAGGCCATTTATGCCAAAGAATTTTTGTTCTATCAAGTAACTGAGACATAAATCCAGTTAATATCAGATCAACTTTGTTCAGTCACAATAGAAAGAAACTCAATAAAAATAAACTAAGTCTTTTTTATGTGTCATCATAACCTCTTCTCTAACAATAAAATTCATCACCCAAGTGAGACTCTACCTTCTCGAATCAGAAGTCGCTGATTCCCTGCTAGACTAGTGGGCGCTGACAGAATGCTCCCATTTGGAGCCCTATTTGGGGTCCAATTAGCCCAATGAGCAGGGAAAAGCTGTTGCAAAACACCCATGGCTTGCTGCCACTGTAGCAGATAAGCACTATGCAGTGGCACCTCTAATTTACCCGAGATGAAGATTAGGCATAGCTGATATCCATGTTGCTGCAGTCTGCCTTTTCCCCACTATTCCTGACACACTGACAAAGACTCGTCACCCTTTTTATTGCAGGCTACAGCGGCTGTAACCTGGCTTAAAAGTTGGTAGAGCTGTGTTCAAAAGGTGGATGGCAGTGGGCTCCACTGCCTTTTCCACTTTCAAGTCACTATGCCATGGTCATGAATGAGAAAGCAGACTAAATAGAGAAAACAGTTTAAAACCCAGTAATTATTATTCTCCATGTAACTGATACTCTCTCCGCTATTCACGTTTTCAAAGTTTTACTGAAGTTTGGAATATACCCATATTTTAGTTATGTTTGAGGTTGTTTATTTACCCAAAGGTCTGTTCTGGGCAGACAAACAGCAGGAGGGACGTTTATGATCTATACACCGTTATGTTACCAAGAAGTAAGAAATCACTGAATATGGCTTCTAAACAAAGTTAAATAAAAACATAGGTATTTCTTCAAGCTCAGGATTCATAAATATAAATGGCCTGTATCATGTGCCATTTTTCCATGGGAGTATTATTTGGCACAGCTTCATGCTGTGCCAAATTTGTGGTTTCTTAGGTTATTGCTTTTTAGAAAAATCTGGTTTTGGCACACACATACAAACACACAAATTGAAAAGGGAAATATTTATATTGTGAAATTAAACTTGTTCACATCTTCAACGATGATTTATTAAAGAAAAATATATGGCAAGCCACAGAATGGTGAAATGTACCCTGGCGCTTGCATTCCCTGTATGAAACAACCACAAAACTCATTTGAAAACAAATAGTACTATAAAGACTTAAAGAAAGAAAATGAAGCATTTGCATGTATAAAATACCTCATACAACACATCTTCATTGTGAAAGACTAAAGAGAACTAAATGTTTCTCCAAATAGCTTTTCAAGGGCATTATTTTTTATGGCCAGGATGTTTCTGTTTCTGTAGGCACCTAGAATATGCTATTGGATTACTTCATTGAACTGCTCTTAGGTTAAGTACAATACGTTCAGTGTTGCAGTATTCAGTGGACAATGAAAGCTCAAAACCAGAAAAACTAAATAATAGTTAAGTTATAGGCGTTTTGTGGCAGGATGGAAAAAGCAAAGCAGTATAAAGTATTACACACTAAAATTGCTGCTTTTATTTCTAAGTTTTGTTATGGCATCCACTTGTATGCAAAATGTATTATTAAAGATCACATAATTCATCCTAGATAGTTTATGTTCATTTTATGGTCAGATTCCCATACAGATATAGACATCTGAAGGGTAAAAATATATATATATATAATGTTTATGTTTGTTAAAATAAACTCTTTTGTAGCTAGTGGATACTAATGTGTAGTTTTAAGGTGCAATTCATCTGACCTTCTTTGAGGACTATGTGAAACACAAGCTAAAACGGACTTCTGTTTTCTCTAAGAAGAGCTTAGTGTGAATAGCTCACGTATAGATGTCTACATGTACGTACCTAAACAAAGAAGGATCCTAGTCCTGCCGTCTGCTAAAATACGCAAAGCAGGCAAGCTGTGAGGATAGATACGGAGGGAATAGGGCACAAAAAAAGTATTGGAGATTAGTAGGAAAACCAAAATTAGAGGAAGATTTGAGTGTTAGGAAAGCTACTGACTCCTGAAAAAGCAAAGCACGTGTAAGTCAAATGTTCCAGGCACGTCTGATGTTCTCTAAAGCATGTGTCTCTCAGCATCTCTGAACAGCACTGGAAGGTCCCACTGTGAAATAATTACCGGCCTGGCTACAGCACTCTCAGTTTGCCAGCCAAAATCTGAAAGAGGATAATTATGAGGGGCTAGCTCTGGCTGTTGCCAGAAGAGACACCAAGAGTAAGAAAACACTGAAGAAGAGGATTAGCACCCAGGCTGACAGCAAATAATAGTATACAGTGTTACTAGTAAGGTGGAAGGGAAGAAAGGTATGAAAGCGTTCTAAAAAATTGCTAATTTACCTGGAATAAAACTGTCTTAACAGTGTGTGACAGTTATTTGATTAGTTTGAAAAACTAAAACATGAGAAACTTGCTTTTATAAGAAAGAGCGCTGATAGAAAACGATAGAAAAGGAAGCTGTGAAAGGAAGAAATTTGAGTGCAGGGTACAGTGCAATAGTCTTTCAAGGTCAATGTAATTCCTCTTTTCTAAACATGTTTGTTGCACAAAATGGAGTAGGAATATCAGAGGTTTGTATTTCCATCTGTTTGCTTAAAACCAGGTCTGTGCTCCAGCATGAACAGGCGAAGCTCTGATGAGCTAGAAGTACTTTGGTTCACGATGCACCCTATAACGTTGCCATAGTATGCTGATTTCCTTATGATAATTGTTAAGGGTTTTATAAGTTTTAATAGTCATCACATGGTCACAAGCTGATTTTATGAAACTTTGTTCATTAGTCTCAGCAAAATACTGCAGCACAAGTAAGAATTTCTAATTGAGTTTAGTAATACGCTGAAAAGGTAGTTATCACACAAAGCAAATACAAAAGCAATGTAAAGAATTTTATTTTGTTTAGAATTGAAATCTGGCAGCAGTTTTATCCTGAGTCTTAAAGAAACGTATAGTAAGCATTTAAATCAGTATTCTCATGAACTGCTGAGGTCAAAAGTTAGCAGTGGCATTATTTGTGAAATATGAATGAACTTTGTAAATGTTTTTTTAGGTTCAGGTAGTCTAGAATTGATTGAGCTTGCTCCAAGCATTTATGGACAGAGCTGAATAAGGGCAATAGGTGCCTCAGAATAGGACTTATCAGTGCCTAACTTGAAAACTGATTCTGACAACACTGTCTCAGCTGGTAACTAACCCCTGAGTTTCACAGATTGGATTTACCTTTACCCTCAGAAATCTAGGTTAATTTATTTAAGTTTAAGTGTCTATGAGTATGCTAATGTTTAAGCCCCTTTTACAGCAGAAGCCCAGGGTTCAGCTCAGATGTTCAACCATAAGCATCTAATGATGTTTAGCTATCCTAGGGTTCCTAAGGTATCTGCAGAAGCTTGGCAGATACAACACAGGACTTGTGGTCTACTGGACTAATAGCAATTGGCCAGGGAGGTTATCGGGGCATCTCAAATGCGTATGTCTAGGCAAATAAATTGAGCTGTTAGTCAGGAGAGGTCGGTTCACTCAGTGTAGAGGAAACATCTCATTTGGTAAACCAAAGACCTCTCTAGACTCACCTGACCATGTTGACTAGGTCTTGAATAAATATAGTAGGAACTCAGTCTCCTACCTCACATGCAGACAGATACTTTTAGACACCTAAATGCAGGTCTCCGAATGTGGAACTGAACCAGACCTTTAAGGTCTATAAGGTCAGAGTTCTTGCCTTAATGTTTCCCCTTTTTTTTTTCTTTTTTTTTTTTAAGGTTCTTAGAAGCAGCTTAGTAAATTAGCAGGGCAGAAAAGCCTAAAACCTATCTGTGCCAAAACCTGATCAAGATGAGATGCTCTGTCAGCATCCTCTGGTGAGCTACCTCCCACAGACCCTCTCAGAATGCCCCTAGAGCAGGACCCAGTATACAATGACAGCTGGCTTTGTTCAAAGAACAGTTGAAGAAAAATATGTGCTGGTGCTGCTACTACTGCTACTACCACTAGTGCTACTGCTACTACTACTGCTACTACTACTATTACTGTTCCCCTCTATATAATATACAATGGTCGCAACGTTCACCCAGGATATGGAAGGACTGGGATCAGCTTTCTGGTTTGACTCTGGGGATTGAAGCCCCAATACCTTTGCTGGGGACAATGAATTTTCATGTACATCTGGGACTTTGCTGACAAAGCATCTCTAACAAATGGCTTTAGTTTATCTTATCGCAATTGTCAGATTTGAGGCTTCACTCCTGGTGAACAGCAGGGCATGCTCTGGGATTCTGGTACCCAAATCCTTCAGGCTAGCACCCCTGCAAGAGTGCACACTCGCGTCTTCTTCACACAGAAGCAGGGCTCACCAAGTCTTGCACAGGAATGTGTCTTACCTTGATATAGATGTTGGACCTGGGAAAGGTTTTGACTTGGCCTGAGGAATTGAATGTAACCAAGGCAGGGCCAAAGCTCTGAAAGTTACATGTATTTTTACTAGTTCATGAAGTTATCAGATTTTAATGACCCACTATTTTGTCAAGGACATCTTCAGGCTTGCTTTCTTTAGATTATGTGATTCAGTTACCTGCCAAAAGCAATCAGGATAATGTGGTTCCAATGACTAGTGCTAAATGTGATATTAACAATAACACTCATAACTATTACAAAAGCTTTATATTCAGACTATGAACTAATGAGCATGAACCCTTTGCAAGATTTTTTGTGTTTCTATATCTGCCTTTTTAATAACATAATTCAGAAAATGAAAAACAATGCCAGATTTCCATAAAAAATAGACATATACACATTGATAATTTACAAAGGCCTAATTAATTCAGTATCTCTAGGGTGCGCCATAATTTACAGCTCTAAAATTATGAGGAATTACCTTGTTAAAGTCCTTTGAATCTGACTACAGGTGTTCTAGCAGTGTTCCAGTAAGAGAGTTATTCAAATCCCATTCCCATTTCTGGTGGAATTTTTATCATTTGTGTGGCTATGTTTTGCCAACAAAAAATGAGAAAAGAGAAGACTCTGTTCACATTCATCTGTGGGGATTCAGCAATTAAATCAATTTGATTAACCAAAGACCCATTCTGCTGTGTATTTACATACTGTAATTACGAATTGGCAAATAGTGGGAAAAGTGGGAGCGTGGGATAGCGTGTTTTTATATCAGTTGTTCCAATACAACGCCTGTAATACTTCTAAATAAGCAGTCAGATCTATTCACTGTCTCAGCACTCCAAATGGTTCGGATGAAGCAATGTTTTTAATGGGAATTGGGCTGTCTGAGATTTCACCTCAACCTTCAGAAAGTGAAAACATGCTTTTATGTTTAGCAAATCTTTAAAAGCCAGTAGTGCTCCTAAGAATTGTTTTGTCACATCTTTTGTAGCCTGTATTTTCTTCTGCTCTACCACCAATGTAACAGTTTTCTTCAGGCTTGCCAAACATCAAGGTTTGATCAAATCAGTTTGGTTTCCAGAGCATTTGGTTGAGCTCAGGTTGCAGCTTGGGTTACTGAAAATTGAGTAATGCCTATGGTGAAGAAGGCTGTGAAGGAGACAAGCTGACAGGCTAAATCAACAAGGATTACAGCCTGGAAGCTCAGCTGTCAGGCTTTGACTGGGTGGCCTCCCATGTGTTTCCAGTGCAAGCTGAGGAGCATTTTAGGGCACCAAGGGAACATAACTGCTCTGTAGACTTAGTCTTGGGGCATCTCGGGGACCTGAAGGGGTCAGACACAGACATCTTCACATTTGGATACAAATGGATTGAGCAAAACTACTTGAATTTCTTCCCAGCTACTTGGTTATTGAGCTAACGTAACTGCTGAGAGAGAAAGAAAATCTGGAACCGCTGAAAAGCTATCATACACATCCATGTAAATGATCAATAGCACTAAATCATACCAGAACACAAGAGTCTTCATTAACACATAGCCCCTCGTGTTTGAAATAGCTCTGTCTTTACCATAGAAGACAGTCTCTTCTTTCAACTCTGAATTGAAGTAAAAATGCACGCCAATGTGAACTGATAGTATTAGTACTGACATTAACGTAGACCTTTTGTATCACCCAAATAAAAAAGTGACACTTCCCAGTATTTTTTGCATATAGTCGATAGCTTGTTTCAGCTTCCATAGCTGTTTAAAAATATCCAATGTCTTTACCTAAATATATATATTATTTAAATTATTCTACTATTTCTTTACACTATGAATCAAGATATGTGTCTTGATTTAAGATACAAATCACAGTATCTATTTTGATTTTAAAAGTTTGCAGAGAAACCACCACAGCTGTTTCAATAGGTAAATTTCATTTATTCTTAAAAATCAGAGATTATTTTCAGTTTGTATTTATGTAGTTTGAGCTTCTCCTTATTACGCCTTTATCTATTAGATTAAAGACCCCATTACAAGAAATAATGCAAGTAATTTTAGACTGTTGTCATGTCATTTCTTAACCTTTTTATGTAAAGGAAACAGATTTACCCATTTACTGTAAGGTAGGTTTTCCAGGCCTCAGATAATTTCTTTTTACAATCCTTGTCACTTTGACAACAACCTTTTCTGAAATGGAGGTGAAAGGGCTGGGCTCAAACCCTTCTCAAAATCTCCAGTTCCCAGTGGTGACTCATCTGGAAGTCCTTGCTCCAAGTGTGGAGTAGGCACCTTGTTTCTGAAAACTGTGCCAAACTGTGTTAAGTGTTACTGGTTTACATCATTCAAATGGACCCTCCGCCCAGCATGCTGATGTGAGTGAAGGCTTACATTCTCATACACTTGCCATGTAATGTATCATTTTTGTGTCTTCTGTTAATTTTACAAGCAATAATTCCAGAAATTAATAAAAAATGTTGATTATCACTAGGCTTAGAACAGTGTCTCTGAAATCCCTGAACTGAAAATTTCCTGTTTTCTGTAACTTCAATTTTATTATCTGGTAGTTTGTCTTGTGCTATATATTTAATCTTTGGCTTGGTTTCCAAAGCAATCTAATGTGCACCTATGAGGCATCTGGTAGCCTATTGTAGAATTATCTTTTTTGCCTCTATTTTTCTTTCATTGACATTTTTTTCTGCTCTATGAGTTCACAAGGGAATGCTTATAATCATACACAGCTATTGCTGTCCTTCTACAACAGAGTAGGCATAAGTTTATCCACAGAACTACACAAAACTCTTGACAGAAAAGCTGTTATTTTTCCAGAACAGAGAAGTGGGAAGGAAAATCACTACAGAAAGTCTTACAGAAAGGTGTCTTTCTGAAGTCTGATCTTTCTGTGGAGTCGATAAAGAAGCTCAGCCTTCTGTTTCTGAGATGTTGCAAGGTGGTTCATTTTAGAAACTGAAAGGAAAAGACATCTGCCAAAGATTCAATGGGAATAATAATCCTCTGGTATAAAGGGGCAAAGATTGCTAGAAAGTATATCTATACCACTAGGTAGTCCTACCTGAAATAAATGATGATCCCAGGCTTGTATAAACCATGCTTGCTAACTCATCAGATAGGTGTTCATGCTTGGTACGTTAGGAAATGCTAAATATGTTTGCGCTCTTGCAGTCGTGTGTTGTGTTTCGGTTGCGAGGTAGTTGAAGAGTTTGCCACTTCTTTACCTTGTATCATCCCATATGAACATTTCCTTCCCATCTGAGTGCGTACTCTAGCAAGTGAACTCCACGGGGTCAGCTTTGCCTTCAAGCAGATTGAAAGCTCTCCCACTGCCTTTTATAAAATGGGAGGGCACTAGGAGAGTTATTCCTTAAGATCTCAGCCCTAATTAT
Source organism: Haliaeetus albicilla (assembly GCF_947461875.1). Taxonomy (NCBI): domain Eukaryota; kingdom Metazoa; phylum Chordata; class Aves; order Accipitriformes; family Accipitridae; genus Haliaeetus; species Haliaeetus albicilla. The sequence goes on from NC_091507.1 coordinate 18,246,119, forward strand.
TATCTCACAAGAAAGACCTGGTAGTTAGCTCCATTCAAACTAGTTCTCCTCCCCTTCTTTTTGGGCATACAGCTCCGACTACTGACAGGAGCCTACCAAACCTCCTATACAGTACTACACTACCTCACACACTTCCACAGCAGAAGCTATTGATTGTGGATGCAAGACATTTCAGGGCTTTAGCAATCACAGAATCACATAATCACAGCATGGCTGAGGTTGGGAGACAGTTCTGGAGCTCATCTGGTCCAACCCACCTGCTCAGGCAGGGCTACCTGAGCTGGTTGCTCAGGACCATGTCCAGACGGCTTTTGAATATGTCCAAGGAGGGAGACTCTACAACCTCCCTGGGTATGTCTGTAGAGATATTCCCGGTGTGTTCTTCATGAATCTGTCAACTGAAAGGCAGTTAATGGGTCCCCAATGCCTCTTCCTTAAGGATATACATAGAATGGCCTGTCTCTAGGCTTACTTCTCAGCGTGCCTGCCAGAGGGCTGAAGAAAGCCTCTTTGAAGATACCGAGTCCATGGAAACAGAGTATTTTTTCTCCTAAGTTTTTTTCTTGGTTGTGTACCAGTAGAGCTCTGTTACAAACCATTTCCTGAAAAGCTGTAAATACTTCCAGGATGACAGAATAGCAGTAATTTGCCCATTCTTTATTTCAATGAAAGGGTAGCCTAATTTTCATATGGTCACATTCTTGTCTAGATCACTACTCATCCTTAAGCCTAGGACAGTGGCCATAAGTCTGTAGTAAGCATTTTTGATATTCCAACCTGTTTTCAGGATGTACTAGTGCCATTTTATTAGAACATAGTCACAAAAAAGGGTCTGTGTGGACTCTAGTACAATAAGTCAGTGCCGTAACTTGAAACTATGTAGATACTTAGAACAGGGAATTCAGGAAGGAGTAAAAAGCCTTAATCTACTTACCTTTGTTTGCTGAGGAAGAAAGGCAGGCAGGAACTGTTAAATTCAGAGAGTAAGAGACGTAGCTAATGCTCTCATCTGATTTTTGTTTTGCAGTTTTTTTCCCTAAATATCTTTTGTTCAAAAGCATATGAGAACAAAAATTCAATGTCGAGCTAGAAATACTATCTTTTTTTTTTTCCTGCAGATTGTAGCATCATATGAACTTCTAGAATGAACTCAACTACTAAACTGAAGTGAGGGTAAAGATGCAAAAATGTACTGTGGGTAATAAGAGTAAAAATATACAGAAATGACTAAAAAAAAAAGAAGGCAGGATTCATGCCTACAAGTATATGACTCTTCCTCAGTTTTTCTGTTATATGCAGTAATTCAAACAAAACATATTGGACACTTGATTTTGAATAAATGAGGTATGGGAATGAAATGCCTTTTTTATCGGAAGATTATCTAGGTCACTACAGTAAAAAAGTGCATCAGGAAGAAGGAGTATTTGCTGTGTTGATAGTCCTCTGAGCATCTTCAAGGAGTGTCTGACTGGAGAATGAGAAACCGTTCTGTTGCCAGTTTTCAGTAACCATATGTTGTGTGTCTCCTGAAAACTGACTGCAGAGAGGTGTTTTGGATCTTCTAGACACCAGTGAAAGAAAATATTTCTAGTTTCAGAAGAAAAAAAAAAGAGAGTAGACCTTTATGATCATGTTTAATTGCTCTGTTACCAACAAAACATGTTGGATGATGAATCTACTGTCTTCTTGTATCCTTGGTCAAAACCAATCTTTTTTTCATTAGCATCTCTTTCTTCTAAAATCATCAGATAAGAATTTTATTACTGCTGTGGCACTTCTGTGTGTCTTGGATGTCTTGAATAGGTATTTTGTCATATAGCACAATCATATTCACATGGGCTTTTATGTGAGCTGGTGTGGTTGCCTTGATGTACCTGCTCCAGCTGGTCTTGAGATTCAGTGAATAGTCAATAAAGACAATCCCAACAGTTTTTTAATTCCTCTGGTCAGAGAGGTGGCAAGCATAAATATACCTTAGAATCACATTTTATTGGTTTACACTGAACAAAACAAAAAAGTTCAAGTCCCTCCTGTCATGGGAAATAAAAAAAGGACTAAAAGGCTGCAACAGATACTCTTTTTTTATTGCAGTTGTTGAATCCTGAGGAGCTAGTCTGATAGAGTTTGATTAGGTCTTAGAACAAATCTCATATGAAAACGTAGGGGTTAGAATTTTCTGTGCATGAAGCTCATTTTGTCACATTGGCGGTATCCTCAAACGGCAGTAATCAAGTGATGTGACATAACTAAAACCCTGGCTGTAGCCTGTGGATCAGGAGATATAAAACTAACCTCACATGGTTCAAAGTCTTCTGATAAAACCAGGACAAGCTAGCATCTGTTGTCATCCAGTCCTGAAAGCTGCTACCTCTCACTGGAGAAAAGTGACATAGCTTTATGCTCAGGTCCCATTAGCTTTCACTTTTAAGAAAATAATTCTTTGAAGGGAATAATGTTTTTTCAACACATTTGTTGTTTTGAGTGCCCTCTAGGAGAGATGTTCGAATAGATGGATACCTATACACACACACGAAAATTTATGTATAAAAATATATATTTAGATACTCTTCTTTCTAATTATCTTGGTTTTGAAAGAAACCAGGATATATTTTGTTGCCTGTCCTTCTAGGAGAACTAGGAAACTTTTAAGGAATCTATAACATAGCGCACGAGCAGAACAGTAAAGGTGTCCTTTGTCTTTCTATTAAGTTGTCCAGATATTTCCTCTGAGGACTTGGATCTGTATTTTGGATTTTGAATGTTAAAGTTCTCCTACACTCATTCTAATTACATAGGTCTAGAATACACTGTTCCCCCATCCTATTTTAGTCTTTACCTGTATTTTATCTTTCTGAGAGGTTCATTATTTTCAAAGAGTTCTTATTTATTATTAATAATTTCTCCCTCTAAGAATACCCACTCTGATCATATTTTCAAATATCCCATCTTGGCTTAAATATATGAAGGTAAGAAACATAGTCATAACTTTCATTTTTACAATGTTAGAGATCTCTCAACAGATGCCATCTAAGAAAATTTAGCACAGTGAGAGCTAGCTCAAAGGCTTCTAGGGTCTATAGCAGTAAAAAAAAAAAAAGAAAAAAAGTAGAAAGAAGCATCTTAATATTCCTCTCAGAGAAATACAGGGTAGAATTTGTGAATATAAATTTGTTTTTTAGGTTCACTGTTATCAGGACAATCTATTTTGTGTTCACTGAAATATGTTGAGTATTCATGAGCAAGGAGTGCACAATAATCTAGGCACCCCAGCTGTGGTAGGGCATCTTAGTTGTAATCATTCAAAACAAGTATTTGGCTCTATTTCTTCAGGTGATGAATCTTCTAGCCCTACTGCCAAACACTAGCATAACAAAACTTATACTGAAAAGGAAGAACAAGAGACTTATGGAGAAGAAACTCCTGTTTTGGGTGCTGGCAGTCCAAAATCATTGTAGTTAAAGCATCAAGTGTCGACAGTGGCAATGGCACTGCATGGACATGGTCCATGAAGCAACTTGCAAGGTTAAAAGTTACATTAGATAGAATTTTCACACTGTGGATTAGAAGCCACATATTTAACTAAGTGAGTAAGTTTTTCATGTCACTTTCATAAAGCAGAGGGAATGGACAGTGATACAACTGGTCACAGCAAAATTCTTCCAGTCTGAGACTTCCTATCCAGCCCAAAGTGAAGCTCTTTCTATTGCTTTACTCTGTGTCCTCAGCATAGAGGAATGCTGTGATTTTGGTAAAATATAAAGGGCACTAGTTAACTTTCTACTGTCCTTTTGTACTCCCTTGCATGATGCCATGAGCATAGGATGGTAGCCAGTTGGCAGAGTCTTAAAGAGTCTTGAAATAACAGACTAGAGAAAACCAAAAGTGCCTACAACACAGGATGACAAATATATGCTCTGCTGCTGAGCTAGTTAAAAAAAATGATGAAAATCCATGTCAAAAGGGACCACAGAGGAATAAAAAGTGACAAAAGCTTACTCCAGTGTTGTGAAGCTGAGCTTCCTAAATTCTTTCTGTAGCCAGAAAAGACGGAGTCCTCTAAGGTGTGGTTCAGAGCAGGTATTTGAGTAACTGTAAATCTCTCTTTACAGGAGATTGGGTTCTCAGGTTGGAGCTTAGGAAGGGCAAAGATTGGGTTAACTTGCTAAAGGTGAAGGCTTTGTGAGCACTTTCATTCAATGTGTCTCCTAGGTATGGAATCCCTATCCTCTGTGCCACATGACATTTTTAATTTGGGCTCCGATATGGAGCAGACAAAATGATTTCCATTAGGGGCACATAGGACTGGACTTCAGGCTAGGGCACATCAGCATTTTGCCTTTATACAGAGACCAGATCTGAGCTGTGACTAACCTAGCTTGCCCCCCCCGCCCCAACCCTACAAGGCATGCTTTTCTGGTGTATCCCAACAAGCCTGGTAGCCTCAGATATCCTCCATAACTTCATATCCTACTCTGTATACCCTACTCTTGGCACTAGAGTACAAAAAGCATTGTCAAAAGGCTTGAAACAGTCCACTCCTTAGCATGCATGCAGCTTATACAAGCCATGGCTCAGGTACAGAAAACTATGGCCTTGGGCTTGGAAGAAGGTAGGGCTCCAGGCAACGTCTCTATACCTGTGGCTTTTTCCTTGGGAAGGTCTCCCAGCCTCCTGCCAAAATGACCAAATAAGTGCATTAAGAGAAAAGTAGTTATCTGAATCCATGTTTGTATGTAAGGCAGCCAGCATCCCCAGCACGTATAAACTTTATTTGGAGCTGTGTGGGAACACCACCTGCTCACGCTGCTCCAAGAAATTCCACTTAGAACATTCAGAAGCAGCTGGGATGTGAATATTTGATTCATCTCATCAGAAGCTGAAATTAGGATTGAAAACATAGATCATGTATTCTACTAACATTCCAAGAAAATATTTATTTCTTAATATTTGTTGCTCAGTGAGATATTACAAACTGCTTATCATTTCCAGCTTGTTTATGCTATGGGTTGATGTAGTTTATATTAAACTTTGCAAATGGCTTTAAGGGGGCAAATTTACCACAATTCAAGCCTGCTGACCTGCAGCTAAAGTACGAGGTGGAGCTGGAAAGAATTGTTTCCATTTTAACAAACAATCATACAGCATATAGTACTACACAGCATTTTGGGCATAGGAAGGAACTGCCTGAGTTTTATAATTGTTTTAGTCTTCTACTGTAATTTTAAAGAGCATCACAATTCAAAGAAAATTACACCTGCCCCAGGAGGGAGTGAGGACTCTGCAACTATGAGCAGTAAGTCCACTGAATACACTGTTCAGTGGCCCAAGTAGCAGCACATTTTTCTTTATACAGACATAAGGGGAAGCAAGAAGTTGCACACAGCAACTTTTCCTCAACTACAAAGAGCTAGTATGCCTGAGGCTTCTTTTGATGTCTCTCAGTTCTTGAAAAATTGGGGTTTTGCGCTGTCTTAAATCCTTCTACCTTTTTCTAGTTCTGCTATATACTATGCACTATTGTTTATTTTCTATTCATAAATTAAAGGATTGACTGTAACAATGATCTTTGGAACCATTTTACTGAAATACCAGATCAGGCAGGGGTGGATTCTCATTCCTCTGCTATCATAATGAATAGATACTTAGTGAAATTTACTTTAATCCTACTTGGATATTCTCCTAAAGAAACCCACACCTCCTACAGCTACTAGCTGTATTTGGATGCACAGCCAGTTTTGGATCAAAAAGGCTTGTTAGTTTTTTCTGAAGTGGCAGTAGCAAGAAAAAAAGTCAGATCACAAAAGTACAAAAGCCCCTTCTTTAATAGTTCATCTGAACAGGTCAAGCTACTGGTATGAAACCAGAATCTCTCCAGAAATATTAATTTACTAATTCCTTTGTGGATAGGCATCATTGATTTGTGTACTTCATTAGAGTGAGTGCCTCAAAACTGTTATTTCTCCCCACTGGTTGAAAAATTGAGAACAAGAGATATTAAATTAATTTAAGACTTCCCCCTCCCTGCCTTTTTTTCTTGCGTGTCTTGCTCCATGTGCTCCTGTATAAAAATTGCCACTCAGACGCCCCCAGGCCAAAGCTAGTACTGTAATGTTTGGAGGGGAAGCCAGACTTATCTCTGAGGAAGTAGATTACTTTTAGCCAAAATCAAATTTTTTGGTGTAATCCATTGTACAAAACAGCCAATGGTGGGAATACCAGGTTTTTTGTTTACCTTGCTACTAGTTGAGACATTCAGCTTCTTAAATAAATGTCCTCTATTTTTGTATACTCAGATCAATTTTATACTAAGGGGAACATCAACCTAAGGAGACATGATCAACCTGGTCTAGATACCTTACATAGTCCCCTTGATGCAGTACTTGACTACCATTTACTCTACAACGTACTTATCTTCCTGCTTACTTGGAGGCAAAGAAGTGCCATTATCCACATTTCATCTGTGGGGCATTGAGGTACAAGCAAATACTAATTCCTGAAAAAAGTCAGTGGTGGAGCAGGGATTTTCTCTTGCTCCATGTGCCCTAATCTTCTCAGTGCTTATGCAAAAGCAAAGGTGTGGGTGAAGGGGACCCAAAGACTGTCCATGCTTTTGCATAGATCAGAAAAGAGCTTTTTGTGATTACATCCCTGGTTATTTTCCCAGGGCATTCCCAGGAAGAAAGTGGTGGGGATGGATTGTGTCATCTAAAGGCCTGAACACTTGGAGAAATTCATGCCTATCTTCTGAAATTTCCCTTGTGCCAGTGTAGCTCCAGTTCCCCGTCTGGTTGTGGCAGTAACTAATACCATAGGTTGACCTTCAGCAGGTAAAATTAAAATCACTTGCACAGGTTCAGAGGGCTTACAGAGTTTAAGAACTCTTTGGCATTGGGTACTTCTGAAAACACTTGAATATCTTAGAAACCCAACAACAACAAAAAGCACAGTAACTTCCCTCCTTGATAATTATCAGTAAATTGTGACTATTATTAGAACAGCATAAATCCTTCAAGAGCTAGAAGTTGCCAGATCTCCTCCAGCCTGAATTTGAATGTGGATTCCAGGCCTCCTGTATGGAAAGCCTGCATGCGTAGTGTGTGAGTGTGCACTTCTTGATCTCTTTTAATCAAGAGAAAAATGGATAATGTAATAGCAGAGTTTTGAGAAAGAATGCAAATTGCTGTGCACTGCAATGAAATGTTTCCCCTTAGGATTAGAGTGCCTGGTAAGACTCCTCTGCATGAGCTGGAGCTGATATATGAAGCTTTCGCTTGCATAAAGGCAGATAGGTTAGAGCTCAGCTGGGCCAACCTTAGGGCCTGGTTCTTCAGTACTTAATCAGGCAAAGCACCCGCAGAAGTCAGAGAGGTTTGCCCCTTAATGAGAATTACCTGACTAAATCTCCCTCTGCAGGGCTGGCAGTGTAATCCTGCTGCAGTAAAATGATACATAAGGGTCCCTTAATAAAAGTCTTAATTTGCTTTGACCACTGCTAGCATTTTAGGTCCACAATGGTCTTGGAAGTTATCGGTTGTGCTTTGTTGGCCAGCACATTACGTTCAGAGATAATTCCTCTTCAGTGCTCTCTGCTGAAATCCACTCATGTCCTTTCTGCTGCATTCAGCTTTTCTTCCACCTCTGTCACTCCTGTGGGGATGAGAGGGTCTGGGACTGCCTGCCTCTTCCTTTTTTCTTCCTATGGAAAAGGCGGTAAACAAAAATGTGTCATATTTATTTACCAAGAAAGATTAAATCATACTACAAATTAAAGATAAATATATATTACAAAATACAATTAAGGGCTCAGACATTTGATCAAAGGTACTTCATGGAAAAAAGAGTTACCATGTATGTGTCAGCTCAACCACAGTAGCTTTGTGAACGCTCTCAGCCTTCAACAAAGGAGAAGAAATGTGTCCTAGAGCAGCCCCACATGAAAAAGTGTTACCTCAAGTTTCATTATTTCACATTCTCCTTATTTTTCAAAGATGATGTTACCATGGCTCAGGTGACTGTTGGTTAAAAACCAGTAACTTGACCACAAGTCTAAATCACGTGTTTGGACAACGTGACATATAGATTGGGGCAGTGTGAGGAACGCTGCTGAGAGCACCTCCTCTGACTTGCAGGTGGGAATACATTAGCACAGACCTCCCAAATTTCCTTCTTCTGCTTTAATTTCTGTTTTGCTAAGCCATTTTTGATCAGAGAGATATCTTACTGGTTTAGAAAAAAAACCCCAGTGAGTAAGATAGACGGTCTGTTAAAAGCAAAGGCTGCATTTTTATTAGCTATAAAAACAGAACTAGGGGAAGCAATAACTAAGTAGTTCATCCCTTCACAAATCTGTCAGGACACACTCTTTACAGCTGCCAAAACAATGGCCATAAAGAAGAGCAGCGTTTAATATTAAGTTAAGGCTGACATACAGATGCAACAAATAATTATCAATATTACTACATAATCCCACATAGCCAAGCCTCCTAGAAAATCTGCTTAAAGCAGATTTCCACCACTGACACCACTAACGCCAACTTATAATGTGGAGAAACTCTTTTCCAGCCCACTAAGAGTGAACTAGCCAAAATGCAATGCAAGCCGAGGACTCCAGCAGGAAGAAACAAACACAATGCCAACGAATAAACTGGGATGTAGAATGAGTGGAGCGAAGAAAACAGCGCTGAGTGATCTGTGAAAACTAGCAAGACCTCCAAGAATTGCCTGAGCTAAACCCAGATGTGAGGCTGCTCATGATAAAGAAGAAACGTTTCTCCATTCCTGCCTGTGCCTGCCACATGCCAGGTCATCCAGCCCGCATGCTGTCTGGCACAGGATACCATCTCATCTCAAGTAAGTGACAACAGTCTTCATAGTGACGTTAGCACTTCTTTGGACAACTTTTTTTATACAGGAGTACTTTAAATGTAGCAAATAAAGCTAGCCACAAATGTCAATTAAGTAGCCGATGCACTTGACATACTTTAATCCCTTTGCTATGAAGTGGGTGGCATAGCAGTATTTCTAGTGTTTTTCAGCTAGTTTTCAAAGTGGACACGAAGTTAGAATTGTAATTCATGAGTGTAATGATTCAGAAAGAAATGCAATTACCTGTGTTTACTTTAAAAGAAGTATTCAGAAAAGCAAGAGTTCTCTTGTTTGTGGGGAAGACACAAACAGGGATCATTCCTCACATCTGTTGCTCTACCATAAAAAAATGGGATGTATTTTGTGAGCGCAGACTGTACCAGCAAATAAAGATGCTAAACTCAGCTCCAATGAATTTCCGTCCCTCTGTTTCCCTGTCCTCCCTTCCATCAAAATTCCTACCCCAACTTGCTGAAGTTCACCTGCAGGTTCCCAAACATTGACAATGCAGAGGAAGCTGCAAAAAGGATTAAAAAAAAAAGGAGGTGATTTTATATATAAAAATTGGGGGGGTTATATATATATAATTATAATGTTAATTTCCTGATTTCCTTCTGGAGGATACTGTATTGCCTGCAGGTGTCACTGTGACTTCCTCAGGCCTCTTCAATACATCTGAATTCCAAACACCCAACATTTATCTAAATATAAGAAAAAAGCTTTTTTTTTTTTCCCTACAAAATTACTAACCCTCCCTCAATGCTTGTTATCAGGACTTTGACAAATGGAAATAGGTTTTTTTCTCTGTGTTGAAAAATGTTTGGTGTATGGGGCAACTACCTGATTTCCCAGTAGAACTAAAATCTGGCCCTCTCCACTTGCCCCCCCTTTGCCTGTGGATTTCAACAGAGAGGTTTTGAGGGTATTTCAGGGTAATCATAGAGAGGATAGCTGAGTAATCTAGATGATACCCAAAAATTCTGCCTTCCCTCCCTGGCTCCGGTGTTTCTGCCACCGTTGCCTGTCAGTCCCTCGCAGACTGATTGCACAAGTTACCATCCTGTATGCTGGCCCTTCTTCCACTACTTTTGTGCAGTAATAGTACAATAACTTTCCTGTACAGTGACTCTCTGTATTCATAAAAGAAGGCATTGGGTTTTTCTCTGAAGATCACATCCCAAAGTCTTTGCTCAGTCTTTACCCTTGCAAAACCCCCCTCATTCACATCAATGGATATTTGCATGAGAAAACACTCACTTAAAATTAGACCTGAGTGAAATAGGGTTTGGTGAGGGAAAGGGGGAGGTGTCGGTGGGGGGTAATAGGTACTTTCATAGATTAGCAGCACAGCAATTGATGTGGTTTGCTATGATTTATTGAATTGTATTATTTAGGTTTTTAGATTATTTGGCTGTTGAAGTAAATTAAACTCTTAAGAATGTATGTTTCCTAGTGTCTCAGGACTCTGCAAGATCATTATTTTTGTTAACAAAATATAAATAAAATCAAGATAAATACAATCAAGCATGACAGATCATGCCAGGAAACAAACAAATGCGACTCCATTGCCCATCCCAGGCCAACATGGTTCCCTGTTATCAAAGGTGTTGGACACATGGTTTGTCAATGATCCAGCTGATGACAATGTACCAGTGAGGACAGAGTCAAAAATGGGGCAGGGGGGAAGGAGGAAAGAAAGAGAAAAAAAAAAAAAAGCTTAAAAGTTTAGGTCAAGCACCCCCAGCTACTACATAAATATCTATTTGTTGTTCAAAAGTGCAAGTACCCAATATTTACCACTGACATTTAACAAGAGATAATAACTTGATGCTGCCCCCCATGCTCTGCAAGTGACAAAGGATGACAGTGGAGACAATGTATGTAGGGACCAAAGAAGTCTGTGCTGTAGCCCTTTTTCTGGTTGAAGATCATGGATTTTACTCCTTATCCACATAAAGCTCTCCTGTTTATGCTTTATGCTGATGGAGTGAATTTCACCCTACATAATTTCGCCTACCCTAGCTCAAGTCACTTAGGAAGCCTTTATGTAGATTTTAGACTTAATTAACATAACCTCATCAGACTTGGTATTTTCTGGAATTTACACGAACTGGATGTCTTAAGAAACCCTGACTGGAGATGAAGACGTAAGGATTGCTTTATTGAGAGAGAGGAAGAAAAATATTGTATACAGCAATAAGGCGAAGAAAAACTTGGATTAGAAGATGGATTTAGTGGGTTAAGAAGTCACAGAACTTTGACAAAGCACAACTTTACTAATACAAATAAGAACCCTGAGCTGCATTTGAATTCACATCACACCACACCTGGTAAGAATTAGTCTAGCACAGCATCATCAATCATAGTGTGGTTGTCAGTTTTGACATCCTTTAAGTCTACGTTGTGTGCTTAATGACTACATTACAGAAAATGTAAACAGACACCAAACATACAGGTATGCCCTATATTTTTTTAAAAGTTGCTGTGTATTTAAAAATAATAATAAAGAAGCACCAACAGTGTTTTGTGCAGAGAGTGAATAAGTGAGCTGTAAAACAAGCTGTTATAAAATAATCAGGAAAAAAGTTTCTAAAAGCAGGGAATAAAAAAAGAAAAAAGCTTGCAATATTTAGGAACTTTGATTGACCCAAATTGGGAAAAGGTCAATTAATATTCAGAGGAAATAGAGACTCCCTTATATTTTGCTATTGTATATTTTCTCTCCCAAAAACATCCTGCAGAGATTAAATATTATCTTTACTATACATCCTGTGAATTTTTCAGTTTGATATTGTGACCATGATTTACTAATAAGGACTCTGGAGTCACTTGTGAGCCCATTACAAGCCCTGTATTAATAATTCATAAGGGAAAAAGACGCTGAAGAAGTGCTTGGGATCATGACCTAAGTGAAATGCCTGAGTTCAAACTAAAAATCTCCCAAATTCCATTTTTATTATTAGCAGATTTCTAGAATTACACCACTTACAAGAAAGCCTTCAGCTCTGCAGCTCAGAAAGTTGCCCAGGTATTATGAATATAAGGCCCCTTGTCTCATTTGCTTGTGTGATTTGCGATTAAAACTTCTACAGACTTTGGCGAATGCAGGATCAGGTCCCTCAGCAATTCATTCAGGGGGAAGCTTAATTTGAGATTTTAGTGAGTGTTTATTTTCTGGCTCAACAGCAGCATATTTTGGAGGTGGGAAAAATGTATGCAAAGAAGGGTCAAAATCCAGATGTAAGAATGAATAGCAGGAATACATTCAAAGGGTGCAGAAGTGAGAACTGTAAATACATGTCTGATTTGGTCTGTGAAAGGTAATGTTATCTCTTTACTGAAACTGCATGGTACGTTCTCGTGGTATGTATGTAACTGTCTCTGCAGAGGAAAGAAAAAGGTTTTAAAATAAAAGGACCTCACTTTTCCTTTGTAAATCAGTTTCGTTAAGTTTCCAAAGTAAAAAGAAGAGCCAGAAAACAATGCTTTATTTTAATTCATTTGAATAATCTTCCTCATTTCTGTGATCTATCACTCCTAGATAAGAAGCACCTTGCGAATTTTATTATTTCTACAAAATATATCTTATTCAATTAGCAACTGTCAGTGAAAAAAAATAGACAATAAACCTCCAGATCTGATTAAAATGGAAAGAAACGTTGAGTGAAATGCATGATATTGAAAGCTGTTATATTTCTTTGAAAATGAGCATTCTTACAGAAATTGCTTTCAAAGTTTTTTCCTGAACGTGAATCAAAGGCCCAAAGTTGGTTTGATTTCAGTCATCAGCAGCAAAATTTGAATTGGGAACTGCCTCAGATATCTGTAGTTTTAATTTAGCTATTTGTTTTTAGGAATAATAATGTTTCAAAGCTTTGAGGGAGTTCATATGTCTTTTTGGAATTTTGATTTATTCCTTTAGGATCCCCCATTCATTTCCAGAACAAGGAAAAAATAGAAAAAGAGAAGCACTCTATTATCCCAACTTTATTAAAACATAACAGCCAAAAGAAAGAAACTTCACAATTCAATTTATCCCAATTTGTAAATGAGAATTTTATTATGACAACACATCTTAGATAAAATAATATAATTAAAATACTTTTACATGTTTGCTTATCACAGGTCTGGATTATTATTTAAAAGCTGAGATGCTTTCACAAATATATGTGGGTGGCACACCAACAAAGTATTGAATATTAATTACTATTTTTATAAAGCAATTCTCCTAAGTCTGTGGTCTAAGCCAACAGTCCTTACTCAAGCAAAACAACTTGAATGCTGTGGGAGTTTTACCTAGCTCAGTATTTCAATCTCCTTAGAGATCAATAAATAATTAAAAATTTTATCATACGAGCTACTCTGTTTTAAAATTGACTTCTTTTAAATTAATCTTTGCTGTACTTGTTGGAGAAGTAGTGAAGAATTTCTCCCCTGCCTTTGTGCCTGCACCCCCTCAGAAAAACCTGTGCAGCATCCCGCAATGTTACATCCAGCCCTAGTTTGGTTCTGAAATAGTCCCATTTTTGGATTGCTTTTCCTTTAACAACCTGATTGCATTGCACGATTTACTTCCACAGTTCCAGCGCTCCTCATTACTAATTCCAATAGCAAAAACTTGCCAGAACCCCTGAGAAGCAAACCTTCAAATCTAGAATTAAATAACAGAATATATTACACATTGGACATTTGCAGGGGAACTTTACTTGAGGGAAAATAAATACAAACATCTTGTTCTGTGATCTGTAAGTAAACTATTTTAACCGCTGTGCTGCTCCTAGAAAGGCTTCTGACAATTACGTCTTTCAAGCCAAAGTTTTAACAGTGTGTTTCTGAGGCCGGCGTATACACTTCATACAGTATTAATAAAGGGTTTCCCGAATTAATGAAAATGTACTGTGTTCACATATAATGAATAAGCACCTAATTAAAAGCACAGTAAAGCCAGGAGCGCAGATATTGGTTTTTTTATATTAATATCCATTGTATTACTTCAGCCTTTAATGTGAGCCTCTTCAGCTGACTGATGCCCAAAGGGGAGCTAACAAATCGCTCAGCTGGTGGCTGACACTGGTCCTGAAGAAAGCTAGTACGGAACACTTTGCAGTCTTTCAGAGCCTCTACACCAGCTGTCACCCAGCTATGGGTGCTGAAAAGCTCCTGTCACTTCATCCAAAGGGATTTACTTGGTCAGAAGGAAAATTTAAATACAAAGCATGCAGCTAAGAAGCTAGTGAAAAGGATTATGAGTGCACAAGAGCACATGTGTATAAGACACTAATACATCTTTAGGAAATTTCAGATCCCCAAAGCCAGGATTACTGCCAGAGGCAGGGTGGTATACGTATGCTGGGACCTTTACCGTTAGAGTTATTATCTCCCAACTATTCAACTTCATAGGTCTTTCATCATGGGGGGGGGGTCGGTGGTGGTGGTGGGGAGGAGGAGGAGGTTGTTTTAAAAAATGCTCCCCTTATCTTCAACAGGGGAGTAAGAAAAGACATTCCTGTTCTATTATTCCCTAGAATTCACCTGCATTTAAAACAGTCTATCGCTTTTAGGTATCGCCTGACGTTTAATTTGTGTGTGTGTGCGTGCGCACCGTTGTCCAAATGGACCCGAATGTCCAGCTTAATTGTTTAATCATGACTAAAGCAAACAAAGCACGGCGTCTCACGCTCGCCTTCCGAGCTGCTGAGCAGAGGAGATGAACGAGCAGGAGAAGTGCGTGACAGGGGCAACCTGCCCAGCCAGGGGAAGGGTCCTGACTCCGATCTGGCCGTCTTTGCAAATTGGCACTCAAGAAAATGACACACTAGACCTGCTAGCTGAGCTTGGAGGGGAATGGCAGTGGGAAAAACGCTGTGCTACAGAGAGTTGGAAAGGCTGTGCCGGAAAGAGTTGAGGGAGGGCAGTTGAATCTCGACTCTAGCCTTCTTTTCTTGTTCCTTTTTTTTTTTCCTTTTCTTTCATAAACGTAATTTTAAAATCACCGAAGGGAAAAAGGAGAGGAAAAGAAAATGTGAAACCGAAGAGCAACGTCTATAAAAACTTACATTTTTAGCCAGCTTAACACTGCAGTCAAACTCGACTCGGAGCAGCACCCATGCTGGCTGGCCTCTGGTGAGGTACTGTTATTCTATGTTAATAAAGCCCCTGGCCTGGCCTGCTGGATGCAGGAAAGTTGATGATAACGCCAAGCTGTTTAGAGGAGGAACGGAAAAAAAACGAGACCACAGCCCGAGACGCCGGCTCCCACCGCCGAGCCCCAGGGGAGGGTCGTGCGAGTCGTGGCTGCCGTTAGTTTGGGCGAGCAGCCCCCGCTTGGCCCCCGGCGCAGGCGGGCGGTGTGACAAATCCGGAGGGGTGGGAGAGGAAGGCAGAGGGGCGAGGAGGAGGAGGAGGAGGAGGAGGAGGGGGTACGGGCAGGCAGGGAGGGCTGGGATGCAGGGCTCACCTGCAGCCGCTCCGGACAATGGGGAGGAGGTGGGAACGTGGAAGGTTTCGTGGGGAAAAAAAGGGTATTTGGGGGAAAATTCCCCGCGTAGAGCCTTCAGGGACATGAGCGTTCTCTTGGCTTACAAAGCGGGAGGTTTAACAAAAAGTGCTACACGGAGCGAACCAGCTGCCTTTAGAGGTCACTAGAACATCGCTGCAGTATTTACAAATTTTCCATGAAGGATTAGAAGTTAGTCTAAAGCCTTATATACACTATATACAGTTCCAGTGGATGCTGTATACTATTATCTAAATTTCTTCACATAGACTATCATGTATCTGCCCCGGCAAAGCTGATTAGTGAAGCAGCTTGACTCTGACATATCCTTTATGCCAGCCACAAGCTGCCTTGCACAGCCACCTTATTCACTGTGGAGACAGGCCTGAAGCAAGATTGTAACACAACAAATGCAAATGAGATGAGCCTTACACCACTTAAACCGAGATGGCTATAATATGTAACAGCTTAATGTGCCCACAGAAGTGATTGATGCCCCTTCCATATCTCTAAAGAGCTTCAGTTTTGATGCACTCTGGTTTTAACTAATATTTCTTTTTACTCCTTTTCCTGGCGATGTCTTTCTCTTTCTCCTCAGTGTGGGGAAAGGAGGACGAAAACAAAACGCCAAGCAACTTATCAAAGCTGGTTGTCTCTCCCAAGATCCTGACTGGATGAAAACAAAAATTTGGAGGATCTCTTCATCAGCTCCAGGTAGTTTATTTAGATTACTCCAGCAGAAGTTTGGCCCCTTGTAAATCAGTTATTGCTGATAATAAGCAACGTTACCTCCTACGGAAAGAAGCAATGTTTGCGATCTGACAAACTGCTTGTCGTAGGGCAACGCAGTCTAAGGGTCTAAAGGAACCATTGCCATTAATCCCAACAGACCACAGCCCCACTGTCACTCTGCCCGAGAAGCAGATAGCCACGAATTTGGGGAAAATTTTAGACAAATCTGACATCCTGCACTAACCTAACCATATACTGCACTAACCTAACTGGCTATACATTTCTAATCAGTATTCGTTCCCTGTCCTTAAAATAAACAGAAAACAGATTTCTCCGTTTCCCCTAAAATCAATCTTTCACTGTATCTGTCAGTTGCTTTCTCCCAATTAGTATTCTAAATTCATTTATTTTTGTCATAAATTAATTTTTTTTTGCGTACCTTGGCACGAGTCTTTCATTCAATACTTGTGAGCAATGTGACAGACTTAACGTTGTGTTGCTTAGCAGTAATAAAAAAAAAGTAACTTTGTTAATGAATTGAGATGAATCAAAAATGCCTTATTAATTATTGCTTGCCTAGTAGGCTAAGCTTTGGCTCTTCACCTCACTGGCCCAGAGAACATTTCTTGCCTTTGGCCATGTCGGAGGGGCTCATTAAAACATCTCTTGGGAGCAGATAGAAATTGTTAGTGAAAAGCAATGGTCAGTGCCTCAGCTAGAACCCAGCAGGGAAGGGAATCCCTCATCACTGAGAGCTAACAAGGCTGTATGTATTACACCTGTAATCAAACTGCTCCGAAAATGCCAGGAGACCACTGGGCTCTCTTTGTGATTGGTGAAGTTATCTGAAAATGCTGAATCCAATCCATAATTGATGTGCACACATACAATTACAAGCCTCCAGATATCAGTTAAAATGTTGCAGTTGCAAGCCTTAAGGAGTGGTAAACCTTAACATGCATGGCATAAAATAAGGTGTTTGACATAATAAAAGTGAACCTGTTTTGCTTCCATGCACTGCCAGTTAAATTTTAATTGAATTTGCTACATTTGTCAACAGATGTAATTATAGAAAACCTCACTGAAAAACAATGATATATGGATGGGCTTGGGTATCTTGTAGACATTTTGTGAATTAATTTGTACGTTTAAATAAAGATCTACATCACTGTTCTGCCTAAGGTAAGTAAAATTTTCTATGACATGTAATGTGACCTTCGGATATTGAAGTCTGAGAATTTTACATGTCCTAAGCTTCAGGTTAGGATAAGGTTTAAAACTAGTGCCTCTTGAAGACTTGCATTTGTATCTGGCCTCTCTACAGTCTCCTAGAAAAGTCAGAATTGCAAACTGCTTTCCAGGCTTGGCTTCCAAGTAAGTCACCCTCTAGTAGATGAGGAGCTGAAATATGAGATGAAAGATGGCCTAAATGACCCGAGCATATAAATTTAGAAGTCAGTGGCATAACATTCTCCAAAATACTACAGCTCATTCAGTCAGCTTCAGGATTAGTGTTTTCCTTTAATTTTTATATTTGCTTGCTGCTTCATTATTGTATGAGAAAGAAACCCTCTTCTGGTGTGATGTATAAGCCGATAAAGTTCTAGAGGTGTTGAAGATTGCAAACCACTCCTTTCTCCCTCTGAGGAGAGGACAGCAGGACAGTGGGGAGGCTGTGTAATGGTAGAAGAGGAAAAAGAGCAAGTGGAGAAAGAGAGGGTGCAGAACCAGCAAACTACCCACCAGAAACATTTTTGGGGTGCACCTACGAGTTTAAGATGGACCAATTATTATTGCTGTTCAAGAGGGCTGCCCTATTGTGTGCAGTACTTTGATTCAAAAAAATGGCAGATAGATCTGAGGGCAAATGTGAACCCTGTATCAATAGCATTGAAAACTGATTTATGAGACTCCAACGTGAAGAACGTGCTCTACTGCACTCTGTCTGGTGATACTGTTTGTGCTATATCTGACTCTAGGACATTCTTCTAAACAATTACAAGAATAAGGTAAAATTTGTATCAGCCATTAAAGAGCAAGAAGCCCAGAACACCTCTTTCCAGTGCATCTGGCAGTATTTGGACTCTTCTCTCTTAACCTTGCTGGGAGAGGGGTTCCTCCCCTCAGCCTTAACTCCTTCAAAACGTGCTGCCCAAAGTCAGATGGCCAGGCTCCCTCTGTAGACACTGGAAGGGACAGCCATGCCCAAAAGGCAAGTTATCCCACCTGTCCTAGAGTGACAGGTTTGTGCTTCGGAGGCAGACGGAGCCCAGTGGAAGCTGAAGAAGGCAAAGGCTTAGGTAGGATGAATCCTGCCTGAAGTGGCTTGCCTTTTTTCTTTTTCTTTTTTTTTTTTTTAAGTTTTCATTTGTAATCTCACTGAAGCCCTCACCACTAAAGTGTACTTCTGTCTGGATTTTTGTTTCAGCAAAGCTTCAGTTCACATTATCTTTTAATTGTATCCTTTTAAGAAATACAACGAACTGGGAGGGAGGAGGAGAAAAATTGCTGATCAAATACAATCTTGAAGGGTTGGATTGAGAGGTGTAGAAAGAGTTCAAACAACTATTGACATTTTTTTAAAGGCACATTTTGTTTTGAATTTTATTTTTTATACATGAAATTGAGAAGGGGAAAATATATAAAACCACAGACCCTGGCAATTCTTGAAATAGAAAAAAACCCATTTTTCTTATTATGCCTAAACTGTGAGGCAGGTAGCTGAGATCTAAATGATTTTTAAACTGTTGTCACTCTGAAATTTCATCCTGCCACCCAAATTAGCAGCATAAAGACCTGTTTGTTGTGAGGATTGCATGTTTGACTAGAAGCACCATTTGCAGTGGTAGAAGTCCTTTCTACTGGGTGCTGTAGAGACTGAGAACAAAAAAGACAGTCACCCTGCTCTGAGAGCAAATGGTTTAGAGTACATCATCAAGTTTGTGACAAGACATCTGTGGTTTAATTTGTAGCGCTGTCCTGGTACTAAGAGGATATAGGTGCCGGGCCAAATTCACCCAGAAACCACTGGTTATGTTCAGATCACAAGAGATGTGAATTTGACCCATTGACTTCGGTGGTGTAAATGACAGATGCTGAGGAAGTGGACAAAAGTGTATTTCCCCCACCTTTGCCCTCTCTGAATTTCAGGGCTGACAGCGGCTCATCTGTATAATTCAGAACACCTCAAGGCTGCTCTAAGCTCCACTGGCTTGTAACAGCCTCCGAGGTGCTTTTGTGCCACCGAGGGATTTCCAGCGCGTATGCTGTGGCCATTGGCCCCACGGTGGGGTGTGGAGCAGAACGAGATCCTCGGCTCTGCAGCACTTGGGGATCCCCCGGCTCCAAGGTAATCCCCCAGCTTCCATCAGGGCAGTTTTCCAGGATCTTTGCTCTGCCGGACTCAGAGCTGTGCTCTGCTTGTAAAGTTGCATCCTTGCCATTGAATATTAAAAAGACGAAGGGATGTTAATTTGTCACACAGGTCGTATCGCCAGCTCATGCAGAGGTTTCTGCCATGTCTGCTTTTGGCTTAGGTATTTGCAAGGGTCTTGTGTCCACTTTCTGTAGGTGAAATTTTGCCTGAAGACGACCTAAGCTTTTGAGTTATTGCCAAATAAATATATGTATATAGTACTTGGAGCCAGTCAGAAAAATCTGCATCTACTAAGCCTTGTAATCAAATGTGGGATCAGTAATATCAGTAATCAGTGACTACTAGTATGTCAGTGCAGAAGTAATTAACAAAGTAGCAATAATTGATAAGTGGTAGGAAGAAAAATGGCAGAGGTCGATTACTATATCGAACTCCGTGATTGTGTATACCTGTACATGTAACGCATCTGCATGTCCACGTGCTGGGGTATATGTAGCTTTCGTATGCTCAGGTGTAACAACTCTTATACACATACTGACATACATGGTACAGTTTCCAATCAAAACAAATAGAGCCCCAAACTGACCATTTAAACTGCAAGCAAATGGTGCTTCCAGCCTGTGGTCCCTGCGCTGAATACAAGCAGGTGAGGAATGGTGCTAAATGCTTTTGATGTCGCCAGCTCCCATTTGCCACCCAACTTTTTTCTCCTCCAAAACCTCTTAACAAACTTCAAAGGCCTCCTTGCTTCTTGCCTTAATCCAGTGCACTGAGACCTCTAGTTCAAAGAACTTTCCTTAAACCCTCTTCTTAAACTGCAACCAAAACTTTTTCTTTCCTTTCCACAAAGTAGCAATTACAGCTCTGTTGCGTGGCAATTGGGCTTGGGCCGATCAGCTCCTGCTATTAATTAATCTCACAAAGGGGGCTCATTTCCTGGCATTCAAATTGACAAGAGAGCAGAGAACAGAAAGCCCTTTCAAAGCAGTTCCAGTTAACTGAGGGAAGAGGTATCAGAAGAAAGAGCCCCACAGTATTTGAGGTAGAGGGCACATTTGATACTGCCTATGCTTGCTACTGATTGAATGATTTTGTTAAGGAGAGCTCTTTACTAATCTTTTACCTGCAAAAAGCTCAAGAGCAAGCAAATGCAGCACAATTATTGCTAAATTGTGGCACAGAGGCTTCACAGGCCAGGCTTTCGATTTCACTCTCCCAGTGCATCTTCTCGAGCATTATACTTACTTTAAACAGAAAGTGTTCACTTTACTAACACAGAAAAGCTCTTGGAAGAAGGGGGGGGAGATGAAGAGGCAAGAAAGAAGAATAGCAGACAAGAGATTAAAGCTTTTTATTCAGTATCTCTTTCGTATTCAAATTGTGCTAAGGGCTCTGTGAAAGTTAGAAGCAAGCTTGTTCAGGAGGGCTTCTAAAGTGTGTACATGGATTTCATGGGAATAGAAAAGAAGCCACGGACTGGGTAATGAAAGAAAGATAAGATGTCCTATATAAAACAACTCAAGAGTGGTTCAATTACTTCAGCAAACCATCAAGCAAGCTTTGAAGATTTGAGGAAACACTGTTAAAATGTAACAAAAACCTCATGTTGCAGGTTTTGTACCACTATATGTTTGTATACTGTGTGAATTACTTAAACTATATTCCCTCTGTGAACGTTGTTTACTTCTTTGGGGGTTTTATTATTATTTTTCTGGAAGAGCTATGTTTGTCTGGAAGAGTTATGGAAAATGAAACATTCACGTTTGATCTTTGTATCTCTGTGAAAGGGAGTGTGCTGTAAAAAAATGGCATCATTGTTTACAAAAATAAGCCTGGGAATTAAAGGTCTGCGGCTGACAGTTTCACATATTTCTCTTTGCAGTTAAAATAGCCCTCCTGACAAAGGCTAAATGGTATAAGAAATGATCAACTCCTTTCACCCAGGGAAAGGTCTGAACTGAGGAATATACCAGCTATAAAATAAAACTCTGCAGTTTAGAAAATACCTATTTTTAATTGCAGCTATCTCTTTCTTTCTCTGTCTCCTTCCCCTCCCCAATTCTCTATGTCTGAGACTTGACAAGTAACATCAAACATGGCCCAAGAACAAAGCTAACCAACCATGGCCTGCAGCATCCTTCAACCAAAAGTCACCTTTAGTCAAGCTTTACCATCTAATTTGCAGTGTTTCTGTTTGTACTCTTCAAGCAGAAGTCCTAAAACTCTTGCGGTATAAAGCTTTCCTGGTTTCTGCCCGGTAAGACTATAATGGGAATGTTGGAATGATTTAACATTTTAGCAATCATCAGCCACAGCCGCCCTGGTGCTCTGGCTCCAGAAACACAGCGCTGAGCCCGCTACTTTATTCCTCCTAAGTTTATTTTGTGTTTTTTAATGCATTCTGAATAATACATCTGCAAGGCTCCCACTTTAAAGTGCAACTCAATCCCCTTCTGTGCCAAGTGTCCTGAAACAGTGCTAAATTACCTTCATAGATTATTGTTTTTTTAATTTAGTTGGGTCAAATAGATGGCAATGCTATATCCCATCAAGTGAAAGACGGCAATGACTTGTTTGCTTGAATCAAAGTAAACAAAGACAGTTTATAGGTCCTTTTCTCACAAGAGAAAAAAGGAATGTCACCAGCAAAACTCATCAACTCATGGAGACAATGAAAAACAAGGAAAAAAATGAAACCTAAAAAACAAAGGAAATCTCCGTTTTCCTGCTCCATGATCGAGGAAAGTCATATAAACTCATTAAACATAGCATTCATATTCAAGGGATTAACAATGAAGACTTTTTTCAGCGGACTGTCGGAGATCTCATGGTTCTCTAAAAACTCAGAGCATTAACTTGAGACCTCAGATGGTCATTAAAATACGAACTGTATTTAACAGTCCTCTTGGCTTCACAGATACTCAGAGAAAGGTTATACAAATTGTAGTGATTTAAAGTCTCCATGCCACATGAACAAACTACCTATGGTAAACAATTCCATTCTGCCTCTGAGTCCCTGAATGTCTGCTATGATGGGGATGTAGTGGCGCCAGTCCCTCGCTGGTTGAATCCTGGGCTTTCCTTCTAAAGACTGGCTGCTGAAAGGGACTGGATGAGAACTGACTTATTGGGTAATCCAATAAACCAATGTAGAAAAAAACTTTGATACACAAAGGCAAGCACTAGTCATGGCTGGAACATCTTTTAAATGCAGCTTTTTAAAAAAATGTGTCAATACAGAAATCAAAATCATATCGAAGCCTTTTCCAAGATTTTTGAATGAACCATGTGATTTTTTAAAAATTATTATTTTTTCTTTTAAAAATAAACTCCAAAAGCCTATATGAAAGAAACATCTTGGATTCTCTAGCTTTAGAGATGCTGGAAAGCAAAACATATTTTGAATGAACCATAGTTCATGAGTTAGGACTCATGATTTTAGGACCATCTACTCTTCTCCATTCTTACAGGAAGTCATGTCAGCCACAAGAGGAGGACCATGAAGAAGTTAAGGGAAATGACAGTTTTGATGTCGTAAATGAACTTTCTTTGTTCCTTAATTTTTATGATGGACATTACCATATACTGGCAAAATACAGTTGCAATTAGGACTCTTCCTCTACCTGTACTCTCTTAATTTAGTTGCCCCCATTCCCAATTAATTTTGTTTCTTTCCTTCTTTTGTATATCACTATTTTTGCCTCTGCACTGTATTCTCCAGTAATTTAGGTCCTAGTGAGATTACATCAGTTCATCCTCAATAGCAGATCTCTATATATCTTTCAAATAGCGACGTTAAAATCCATCAGATTCTTGGATTTCATATACACGTGTGAGTCTGCTGATCTCTTCCTGGTGTGTTTGGAGTTCTGCCCCATATATTAACTTTTTCAACTAAGCAACATCTTGAGCATACTTTCAACCTTGCAGCAAATAAGATAACTACAACAAACTTCGGCAAACTAAGGCTTCACATATGGTTACATGCCATTTGTTTTGAATATCTTAGTAATACCTGTCAGTACCTCCATCACCTTCACTGAAACAGTGAGAGATAATCTTTAATTACAGTTACAAAAGAATTGCATGTTCCTCTAGCTTCTATTGTCTTTCTCTGTGCTCTCTTCTTCACATCCTACTCTTTCTCTCTCTCTTCTGTTCCTTTACCTGACTAATTTAGATTGCGTACTTGTTGAAGCATCACACTTGTCATTTTATGGGTTCTGCTTAGCACACGTAGATAAGCTCCCATCAACTTGGATTTCTATGTATATACATACAGGTGGCATGTAATTCCAGAATTTACCTGTCTGCCTCTAAAGAGTGTGAGTATGCAAGTCTTCAGAAATCAAAGTTCCTTGGAAACCCTCACCAGGAATGTAGCTTTCCTTGAGTTCCATTAAAGTTAATAGCAAGTTTTTCATTGCCATTGATGGGAGTTAGATTAGGTATCAAACATAAAGGATTTTTTTTTTTTAATAAAATGCAAAAACCTATATGGAAAGAACTCCTTGGATTCTCTCATTTTAGACATGCCAGAAAGCAAAACAGCTCTCACTGTCTGAAATTCTTTCTGATTTCTGAAGAAAAGGCAATTTCACAGGAAAT
Source organism: Haliaeetus albicilla (assembly GCF_947461875.1). Taxonomy (NCBI): domain Eukaryota; kingdom Metazoa; phylum Chordata; class Aves; order Accipitriformes; family Accipitridae; genus Haliaeetus; species Haliaeetus albicilla. Next base: position 18,270,196 of record NC_091507.1, read on the forward strand.
AAATAAAAAGCCTCTGATTAACTGACCAATAAAGCAAAGGTCCTTCTCTCTTCCTAAAATGAGCAGTTCCCTTCTCTATCAGCTTAATAAAATTATCCGGGGCAATTTTGCTGGTTCTAAACTTGATATAAAGACAAATACCATTCTTGAGAGACTATAAAGCATACCTTTAGATCAATAGAGCATAGGAAATCCTCCAGAGATACAGTCTTGTTTATGGTCAGAGAAGCCTTTTTGGGGGTGGAAAAGGAGGGTTTCACAGTATTCAGGTTCATTAGAGTAAGTATCAGCCTAGAGGACCCCTAATTTCTTTGAGACGGCAAAAAAGATTCAATTGAAACCTAAGCCCTTTTTCAATTGTGATACTGGAATAATAGATTCTATGGCAAGTATCTTGGAGACGGTGGAAACGGCTGCTCGCTTTTTTATGCATAGTTCACTGATTATCATCTGCCTGATTGAACCCTTATAAACTTGGAATGGACTGAAATTTTATTGAGTGGGCTTGCTGAAAGGTCTCTGAAATATACGTATACGATGCCTGTGGGCATATAGATGGGCAAATAGGTGGGCCTTCATCAGGCACTACCCCTGCTACCTGAGGACTATCCATAGGATTGATAATAAAAGCTACTCAGGGTCATGGTATCAGGTAGTACGTGCCCCTCAGTTCTTTTGCTGTCCACTGGACTTGGGTAGCAAGACAGTCTTCAGTGGTCACAGGAGCAGTAAGCATGTGGTAGTTATCATTGAAGCTTTTCTGAGCTTTGGCATAGGACAAATAAAGTTTTTAACTTGGAAGGTCCATATAAGCCCTTTCTGTGATAGAAAGGAGGGGGGACATGGATATATGAGTGAAACTTTTTAGGACAATGCATTAAAAAACTGTTCTAGTAATTCAGCCATATTTAAAGGTGTGTTACTCCATTAAACGGTGTAGCTATTGGCCATGCTCTGCTTTACGGCACCTTGAAAGCAGGCTCACTAGTAGCACAGTATGGGATTCCAATGTCCTTATTGAAACTGAGTGATGTCTTACTGATTTCCAGAGGATGACCACAAATGAAGGGAGAAACTACTTCGAGTAGATAAAGAGTTAGACTCTGCTCCCCTCTCCTGCTGAGGTTTGTCATGTCAACTGCTCCAGAAAGCCAAGAGCAGGCAGCACCAGGACTTCACTCAGCAGGATGCTGAGTGCTCAGTGGGATGCTCAGCAGGATAAGTGGGTGCATTTTAATTCTTGGCTGATCCAAATTCTTCAGTTTTGACTAAAAATACTTCAGGTTTGGATCAGATTAACCACACATGATATATTTAATGGCGATAAAACATGCCCTCAGAGCTCATCTGGCTCAGGAAGGATATCTGGAGTGTGGGAGAGAGAACAGAGATGATGCATGTGGAAAACAAGACAATGTAGCTACTAAATGGGAGGGAAAATGTGAGGCAACTAAGAGTATCTAAGAAATGAGGTTCTGAACGGGCTTGGTTTGCTGTTGTCACCCATTGTATAAACACTGCCTCATCATCACAACCAAAGAGAAATATGGACTATGATCACTGAATACTGAGAATTTTATCAGTACATGATAATTAGAAAAACACCTGTGCAGGATATAAATGTGCTGCTATACAGGGAAAATTTTTGATGTTCGATAGCCTTTAAAATTTCTCATTTTTCATGGTAATAGAGAAATCTAGGTTATTGTTGTAGAGTGAATATACTGCGCAAGCAGAGGTACAAACTCTGTGCTTTTGTTTACTCATCTAGCAAGATTTAACACTTTAACAGCACACAGTGGCTTTTGTTTCTTTACTACTATTTGAATAGTTTGCATATCTCATAAAAATTATAACAGCACATGAATAGATGTTGAGCATAGTAAAAAAACATGTGGGAAAGTGGTAGTGGCTTTCTCTCAAGGTATAGTCAATATACCCCTCTGAGAAATATTTGTACTGTGACTGTAGAGTTAGAGCTATAGTACTCGTTGGATAATATATTTAACTGATCTTAAAAAAGGGAATTTCATGACTTAAATCTGAAACAATACTCACACCTGATATCTGGGGGGATTCTTCACAGATCTGGACTATAAATACTGATTTTCTAGGAAAAAAAAGATTAAACAGGTAGAGGACATGTACCTGTGTTACAATTATTTACCAAGCCACAGAGAAAAATGTACTGAAAACCATACAACTTTGAAGTTCCCTAGGCAAAAATGTTTTATTGTACCTAGTGTAGGCAACTGCTGCTGGCAGCTAAGACTGCAGAGAGTAGAAATGCTCAATGTTTATAAGGGCACATTTATTGACCAAATACTAGAACAGTAGTAAATAAATCAAAGGAGTAACGTAAAAGACCCTTAAAACAGGGAAAGGAAAATGCTCTGACCAAAAGATTAAAGAACTTACATTACATAATTATTGTTGTGATGTTTTGTTTTGTTCACTGTGCCTATTCCCAGGATTTGCTGCTAGGGTTTTGTCGGGCTGTAAGGTGTCAGCTACAGACTGTGCTGCTGGGTCTTTCCCTTGCACACCCCTGACCTGAAACAAGGCAATAAGCTGAGTAGACGTGATGACACCACTTACCTACCTAACTCCATTAAGGAAGGAGCATAAGGAATATGGGAGAAGTTGGTGAGAAGGTCCGTGACATTTAATTCAAAAGCAACGCTGTTTAAACATGTACAGTATTAAGAGTTCACTCTAGAAAAGCAAATTGCTTGCAGAGCTGTTTATCTCTAGCCTACTCTAGTCTGGTGAATCTTTATGAGTTCAGTGATACAGTGATAGAGTGGATTTACTTGGTTTAGACCAGTGAAGATGGCAAAGCTGCAGCACACAACAAATATGCAGGTTGTAGGTGCACGTAGTTTTCTCGGCTGGGAAAAACCTGCTCTGGAAAAATCTGTAAAAGCTTCATGATTTGATTTTCCCATCTCACAGGTATTGTGTGTACACAGCGTTCAAGAGATTGAAGAGGAAAACATGCAGTTTGTACACAACTGAGTGTGTTTCTAGTACTGCCCAGGAGCTTTCAACAATGCTGAAAACCAGGCTTTATGGGATTTTATCAGTCTGTCAACTCCAGAACAGTGTTTTTCTTCCCTGAAATGAGTAGCTGCTGGCTTGTGGCTGTCCCAAGAATGTGACAATCTTCATTATTCTAAGAGATGGGACCATTTGTCAAACAGCATCAAAGTGTGTAACCTTGCAGACTTAGAATAATCAGTGAAGAGCCATAGGCTTCTCCAAAAGGCCATTCAGAGAGCATAGCTAAGGGTCCTGCTCTGAATCTTCTCCTGGAGAAGACAGTCTCACTTCTATGGATATGTATATGGAAATTAAGGCCATTTCAGGTTCCTGACCCCTGCCTTCAGCCTTTTGAAAGTTAGTTGCATCCTCAGAGTTCATCACCTGGGTCCTGTCTGCACATGAACGCAGAAGAAGGGAGACAGATGTGCTCCAAATGCAATTTATCCTGCCCATTTCAGGTTATCTTGGGATGGAATAAATTCTCCTGTGATCCTGTGTCTCCCTCTTACAGAAATCTTGACACCTAGTTAAGGTTATATGCCTAAATACTAGATGTGAAGTATCAGTGAGATGAATCCTTTACTTCCATGTTTTCCAATATTAGTTAAGTGGTATTTTCAAGACGAGTGGGGGATGAATGCTAGCTCACAGCAGATGTATCTTGGCAGGCTCTTACCTCCATTTCCTTCTGAATGAGGCTTCCCTACACATAGCCTGTCTCCTACAAGGTCCTCAAGTTCTATGACTTCCATGATGGTTCACCCTAGTTCTCCCATATTGCCTTACGGAGGGTGTGATCTTCTGGAGAGCCCTGACCATAGGAAAGGAGGGAAGTCTTATTCAAATCTGCTGTGAGGCAGTGGATTTCATTTTGAACTTATTTATGAAGTAAAATTATGATGCAGAATGGTTTAGATTCGGATTACAAGTCATTTCAATTTTTTTTTTTTTTTGAGAACTGATTTCTCAAAAAATGACATCTTCTATCAGGAAAGCCTTCCAAGGGAAATTTTCATAAATGCCTTATTCTAACAATTTTTATATTTAAAGAATAAAGTCAGCAAAATAAGTTATCACTAAAGGTAATGGTATGCAACAGTGCAAAAAAACATCAACGAGAAAAGTCTAGAAGAAAACAAGCCTTCTCAATGGTTTGCTGTAGAAGGCCACACAACAGACACTGGCATAAAATAATGAAAGGAGTACACATCATTTAAAACTAACTAGATATAATACTTGAAATAATCCCCAAAATATTTCTTATTCAGCAATCTATATGTGGTCTCTGAGGTCTCATGCTGTCTACACACTAGTCACAAATAATTAGTGTGCACTATAGTAAAGAGACACTGAGAGGAAATGGTCTTAGAGAGAAATTGTTTGAGGTGTATTTCTCTTTGTATCTGTATTATGCACTAGAAAATTCTGATAGCCTGTTGAGGATCTGAAAATGTTTGAAATATGTAGTGGTTAAGAAATTAAAAGTGAGCAACTATTCCATTAAAAAGGTAAATACTTCTAACACCTGGTATGCCATTCTATTTCAACGCTAGTTTCTCTAAAAATTCTACGTAACCATTCAACAGTTTATTATGTTTAGAATAGTGAAAAGAAATATAGTAGTCTGCAATATACACATTTCTAAGGTACAGCAAGACATCCTCCTCAGCAAGGGGTTACAACATAACATAAATCAACTTCAAACTCATAAAAGCAATAACTTACATGTATTTTATTACCATAGGCACATTTATTAGGATTAAAATTTTACAATATCATAATACCCCTACTGGCTCACCTTAAAGTATTAATGTGATAGGAACACTATTAATAAATATATATCATACAATAGGTATTTTCTGGAAAAGTGTGGCTTTGAACCCCAGCTATTTTACTTTTCATGAAGATTTTTTAGCTGCTGTTCAATATTCATTCCCAAGTCATAAAGAAAAATAAAACAAATAGGTAATGCTTACACACATAACTTCAGTGTGCCCCAAAATGACTAACTATTTCTACTAGTTTTCTCCCAGAAACGCATCCTTCAGCACACCAGGAAATCTGTATGCCTTTGGTGCTATCCTTGCAAATGGTTATTCCAAAACATACCCTTGCATGTTCTGAAAAAATGGGTTTGGTCATGTATTTTTTTCAATATGTTATTTTAAGTGTATATTTGAATTAAATTTTTTATCAGTATTTCAGGCATTGGGTCTTCAATATTGTTAAACATTAAGTCTACTGTCACAGAAATATCAGGTGGTACTGCAACTTTAACAAAAGATAACTAAGTTTTCAGGGTTTCTTAACCACAGAATAAATAGAGAGTATGGAATTTGGCAGCTTTCTTTTACTTTCCCTTTTTTTCCCTCTCTTTTTTATTTTGCTGTTAGCAATTCTAGCTGGTTGAATTACATTCAACTCTATCAAACCTCTGTTGAATCCTCTGTAGAACACTCCAGATGTTCTTCACCTTTATGTAATACGCACTTTTCCAGCTGTTCATTATTGGTCTTCATGACTTCATTTTGACAATAACACATAAAGTAAAGGGTACTTCAGGGGGATGTTTGATATAAAACTATAGCAGTCATCAACTTAATGTGTTTTGGGATATTTCAATAGCATTTGTTTATCTAATACATCACTGTGGGTGGGATTCATCTCACCTAACTTCAGACATCTATAATCTCATTTAGTCATGCCATGGTCTTCTGGAGACTGATAGGCACATTTAGGACATCAATCATTTGACAAAATTCTACTTTGGGAGGAGATGAACCATGCCCAAAAAATTCCTATCCGACCCACTCACTGATTATAAAGGCTAAGGTGATTAACTTAGATACGGATGTCGGATTTGAAAACATCTACATTTCATCTTTGTGTCTTCTGGAGAAATAAGAAATTCTTAAGCTCCTGTGTAGGTATTTTGGGATTAGTGTGTCTGGAGTGTGAAGTGATGCTGACATAAGGAAGAAAAAGAGCAGAACAATCTGAGCAGTGGCACTGCTCAAAATTTTGGGGGGCACATATTTGGCTAAAGCAATCTCAAGGGGTTTTTGAATAGCTGACATTTGCTTTTATGGAGGTGAAGACCTTGTGATGCGTTTGCATGTGGCAGTGCAAATGCACTGCTGCTTGACTGGCATATGCCATTTTGAGTGCAAGAGAGGAGTAAGCAGGCAGAGATATGGAACCCACCTCCTCCTGACAAGGCCAAGCTCCTCAAGGTAATGGCCCACCTCTGCGAACAAGGGCACGGAGGCCCGAAGAGCAGGGAAGTCCATTCTTCATCAGCCTTCTCAATGGCCGTAAGTTGTAGGAGATCAACCTTCAGGGTCTTCTTGCAAACCCGTCTGCTCTGCAAATGTGTCTTTCCAGAGGATCTGCTGGAACGCTACCGTTCCACATTGCCAGTCACATCTTAACACTGCTTAAGTCCTCTTGCCACCATCTCTCTCTTTGCTGTAGAAAAGACCTGCTATTGGAATGAAAATGACCGCAAGGCAACTTCTGAGTGAAAATAAAATGCAAATATATGATACTGTGAGCATTATCTAGTGAGTATACAAATAAGCATTGCCATCTGTGATAGTTTTTTCAAATGTGATTTTCAGGATCTGTTTTATTTTTTGTTTTCAGTGAAGCACAAAAACTGGAAAGTTGTAGGGAAATCTGGCCTGAAGTATTTGCCATCGGTATATACATTTCTTCTTTACAAACAACATTCACTTATATTTCATTTGAGCACGTTCCTCTTCCCATTCCCTTTGTCAAAGAAAATCAGTTGATTGGAAGGAAAGGATGCTAACTATGAGAACAAACTGGCATGGTGTTTTGCAGATCAATATTGATTTTTCCTATTCAATGCATATTTTATTGTTAATTGGATGTTGGGCTATTCCTGTTTGGACATATGCAAATATTTCTGAAATTTTTACTTAGAAATAATAATAAAACATAATTTAAAAAAATGTATTTCAATATATGTAGAAAAACAAACCTAGTTTAGACTTTGGACAGATGGTCCGATTTGGTGCAGCTGAAAAATAGCACAATTAAAAACTAAATATTGTATGTTTCCACACTGCATGAGTCAGAGGTCAAATGTAGGCATTTATTTTTAATTTTGCCAGAATATCTTGTCTAGTGCACCATATAGAGCAAAACTAAGCAAGATTAATGCATATTCCTGACTAAGTATGATTGGAACTTTCTGCTGGCATTTATACATAGGTTTAAATTCATTAAAATATAACTATCTAATATTTGTTTTATATGACTGAATTAATTACATTTGTAAATGTTAACACTCAATGACAGGTCTACACAAATCACCTCATTAAAATACAAGTACGCTGTGTGCCTGAACTCTTAATTTTAACTCGTTTTTAGCTAACATCAACATAACTGTTGGTGTTAAAAACATTAACCTCTTGAGGAGTTTGCTTACCATTTCCTGTATATTCCTTGTTACCAATAAAGAAATTATTAAAGAAACTGAGACAACAAACCGGCTGGACTTTGACTGGCAGCTATCACCAATAGAAGAATGTGAAGATATAGTTTGGTAGATGATTTCCCTTGTCCTAATTGAGAAAAGAGTGAATGCAGCATGCAGAAACATAAGTGCTTTCAAGCTTGTAAGACTTATAATGGAAAAAATGAACATCTTTCTCCCTGTTCACTCTTTTATGATCTCCTTTAAACCAAAGAAAGATGGATTCAAGTGGGATTTAGTTACTATAACATTCTGGTGCTAGCACTTGGTATGAGAGAGAGATACCCTCTTTTTGTGCTTGCAGGTGATTCCCATTTTTCCACTTTACTGCCTTCCTAAGCTGTGCTTCTGTTGCACAGTCTGGCACGGATAAACTACTCCCAGTTTGGGGTTTTGTTTGTTTGTTTCTTTTTCCCCTTTTTTTTTCCATCACAGTCATTCAAAAGTCCCACCTCTCCTTAAATCTCACTGATGTTTCTATCTTTATCAGTTTCTGATTACTCTAGAAGACTTTCAGATGAGAAACTCTGTGTTTTCTCAAAATCTGCTAGTCTTTTGTCTACAAAAAATATCCAGTCAATTCTAACAGTACCTTCTGCGTCTCCTGAGGCAGGTTTGGTAAAAGCATGAATAAGCCCTCTTCTGCATGTGAGCAATATTTACCAGTTAGGGAGATGATCACAAGCCAATGTATAGCACATGCTCTGACTAAATACATATGCCACAGAAGAAAAGCTGGGTATTCAGCTTAGCAAAGGGATAATGGTAAGACTCAGTTTCAAAATTATTAGCCAAGCCCTCCTTCTTAAAGAAAATGCCTCAGGAATTGTAATGCCCATGAGATACATGCAAACAGATTTTCAATTGCTAATGCCTGCTCCAAAGACAACCACTTTTTGATTGCTTGACACTCAAAATATCTAGCCTGAAACTTTTAAAATGCTGAGCTTCTTTGGGGCTTCAGACTTCATGGTATTGTTATTTCTAACCTTATACTTAGACTTTACAAGCCAGATACTTTGCATTGTGTCCTCTGCCAATACTAAACAAATACGTTGTAAATGATATGTGTGAAATGTGATACAGAGAAAGCACTTATAGTTCATTATTACTCTCTTACAGCTCTGCTTTAAAGCTAAATAGGTCAATGTAGACTACCCTAGACAATGTGCTAATTTAGATTCTACCTACATATCTACCAAACTACTTAAAATTTGCAGTATGCTTGCTTGTTTTATTTATAAAATTTTCCTGTCTAAGGAAATCTTTTTGATCAGCTGAAAAATGGAATAAAAGATTCAAAAAAAAAAAAGATTTGTGGACACAAAATTTTCAAAGAATCACTGTGTCATTAATTTACATAAAATTTCAGATTCATTTAGGAAAAAATGACAAATCATTGCTGAAAGCACGTTCAGTTAAACTACACAGAAACCTACTGAGATAGATGCAAAGATCAAAACTGCTATGCTGCAATTTAAAAAATTCCAGACATACTCTTAATAGGGTAAAGATGCAAACTTGTGTTGCTATACCATTTATTTGAAACTGTGATGCTTGGCATTATTATTTATATAATTCTTACACACTCAAAGAAATATCTGTTTAGATACACTTCTCTTTTGTTTCTGAAGACAAAAAGGAGAACTGGTGTTTTGCAATGGTCCATGGAAAGCAGACAAACATCTTTGATACATATGATTCTACAAAATTTCAAACTGATTGTTATACATGATTTTCATGAAAGAGTATGAATGATCAATTCTGAAGGTCTGCTGTTCCACACTAATATCGGAAACTCCAGAAATACTCAATAGGTTGGTATTGTTTAGGATGTCCTCTGAATGTTTTCAAGTGTTATGTAGAATCCTGAATGCTAAGTCTGTGCAGAAATGTTTGGAGAGGCAAATAAAAACCCCTAACAAGGAAGGCCAGTGACAAAACTTGTCAAATGTATATTTGCAAGACCCCCCACACACTCTTTGCCTATTGTATTGTAGGCAGCATGTCCTTACTTCCTAATGACCTGATGACCTCAAAAGAAAAAGAATTCATTTAGCTTTCCTGTACTGGCATGTGTTAGTTAATGTACACTGTTGCTTTCAGACCAGACTCTTTATATTAAATTATTGGTTTTCCCAGATTACAGCCAAGGGGATATATATAAAAGAAGAATAACCTTTTGTGCAGTATTGTGGCATTTTCAGTGAATATTAAGTCAAGAAGTTAAAAAGATGTACACAATTTTAAAGATATTTTTCTCTTTATGAAGAATTATTTTTATTCATTTTGAAGCAGACATACTTTCTACTTTGTCTCAGTCAGTTAATTCATGCCTATTATCTTAATTTCCCCTTCTGAGTACTTATTTACATTTGGACCATTAGGACACATAAATCAGATTTGTGTTTGTTTTTCTTTAAAAGATAGTTTCTTACAGCTTTACTGCACATGGTTTCATACTGAATTGACTGGAAGAAATCAAAGAAATCTGAAGAGTTTGGCTTGTTCATAAGAAGTTAAGAGTTGTTGACTGTTATCCTAAAAAATCTGCATTTTGGGGGGCTTTTTTGCAATCAACTCTGTGGTGTAGAGCAATGGCTTCAGGTGATAACCTGTAAGATACTTCTCATTAGGTTCATGAGATTACCTAATATCAAAGATAGCTCTGTTTTCTTTCTAAAGCACTGTAGAAACATTAAAGAATTAATTAATTTCCTCAGCGCCTTGTAGGACTACTCCGTACTTTATTCCCCATTTTCCTGAAATAAAAACTGAGGCATGACTGTTGAAAAGATTGATTTTCGAAGTGACAGAGTAAGAAATTTTCACCCATTCTCAGCCATTTAAAAAAAAAAAATAAATAATGAAAACCTCATATGATTGTCTGGTAAACAGTAAAAGAAGGTGGTCACTGAGTGATATGGGCACGTAGACAGCTGGTTCCTGAGATCCAGTGTTAAAACCTGAATATACAATTCAAGACAAGTTTCTTACTTGTTTCTCTCTGTTCTTTAAATGGGTACCTGCATGCTGATCATAATGTAGATGGTCTTCTGGGCAACCTTTTGACTGATGGCAGACCTAACACATATCAAGATTCTCAGTATGGCTGTACTGGGTGATATATAAGTTCAGAGAAAGCATATATTGTGTCTTCCCAAGAACGTTCTCCCAGCCTCCAAAAATTTGCAGCTCAAGGACTCCCAGAGTCACAAGTTGGTCTTTGCAATTACTAATAATGTCTTATCTTTAAAATACGTTTTGTCTTTCACCTGAAAGGATCCCATTGTACCATTCTAAATTAAAAATCTGATTCGGCTTCTCTACTTTGTGTTTAAGGCACTTTTTAGGCAGAATGTAGATCTAAAAGCCAAGAAAGTGTTTAAAAAGCCTCCTATTTTCCAGGGTTGTGCAGTATTTGGGGCATTTATACACAAGCTGCACATTTTGGACTTCAGCATTCCCTGGGTATTTAAACTTAAATGCCAGAATACGTGCAGGAGTATTGTTTGAAAGCAAGGTACACCTGATTGTGTCTGCTCCACTGTGTTTCAAAGCTGAGCTGAAACATTTCCTGACTTGAACGTACTGTGAACGGAGAACCCCGTCCAAAGGGATGGCGGTGTCACTCAGAAGCTCCACTGCTCACATTTGGGCATTTACTAGTGAAACGTAAGACTTCATCTGGAAGGGTTGTGAGCTTTCAGTTGTGCCTATGTGCTTATGGCTTTTGAGCTCAAGGTGCAAAGATCCTTGGCTCTGGAGTGGGATGACAGAAACTACTATTTGCAGTTCAGTTTATCATATATGAGTGTCATGGTTTAACCCCAGCCGGCAGCTAAGCACCACACAGCCGCTTGCTCACTCCCCACCCCTCAGTGGGATGGGGGAGACAATCAGAAAAAAAAGTAAAATTTGTGGGTTGAGATAAAGACAGTTTGATAGGACAAAAAAGGAGGGAGAAAAAAAAAAGAAAGAATTAGAATATACAAAACAAGTGATGCACAGCACAGTTGCTTACCACCTGCTGACCAATGCCCAGCCAGTTCCCAAGCAGCGTCCTCTGGCCAGCTTTCCTCCTAGTTTTTATACTGAGCATGACATCACCTGGTATGGAATATCCCTTTGGTCAGTCGGGGTCAGCTGTCCCAGCTGTGTCTCCTCGCAATTTCTTGTGCCGCCCCCAGCCTGCTCGCTGGCAGGGCACTACGAGAAGCTGAAGAGTCCTTGAACACTGCTTAGCAACAACTAAAACATCAGTGTGTTATCAATGTTATTCTCATCCTAAATCCAAAACATAGCACTATACCAGCTGCTGGGAAGAAAATGAACTCTATTGCAGTGGAAACCAGGACAATGAGGAACAAAATATCAGTGGAAATTGTCTCCTTGCTGTTCATTTGAAAAAAAGAGTGACAGGATGGAGTTTCTGCTTGGAGCTTGACTCCTGACTGCTTATTATGTCTATCTGGAATAATGTGTAGTGCAAGAGCTCTTGTGACTGTTGGCATCCTGCATCTAGACAACCATAGATCAAACATTGGATTCACATTTTAAAGGAGTTAGAGATGAAAAGCCCTACATGAGGCTTGTGGTGGGATCTGGGAGAAGATTAAACTGCTGTCCAGACCTAGCTCTTGCTCTCTGGGAGAAAGCCCAACTAACCAAGACATGGAAGAGTTGTAATCGATGTGTCTCTGCATTACCCTAAATGTAAAATATCATAGGGCCAGAGAACGAGCAAATAAGACAAAACCTTTTTTTTTTCTAGCCTAAGAGTGAGTGTTCACAGCTGGGACACTGTTCTTTGAGGTTCTGGTCTTTGTCTTAGAAGTGTTAATGTATTCCATGGACTAATATAGGCAGTCATTGGATGAAAGTAGAAGCAGTCCAGTAACCAGCATCATCTCCCTGTTTGAGCTGAAGGACAACCAAGGGAGGCTCCTTTTTACCTGTGCTCCAGCTGAGGCCAGCAGCCTGTGCTTCAGGGTTTGCAACATTTGCTCTGGGCACCCCAATATATTTTCTGTATCCAGCTTTGGTTTGCAGACTGTCATAAATGGGAGCTCACTAATAGAGTGAATCCACCTAAGTCCTATAAGTATCCATGACATCACTGGAGGCTCTTTGCAAGAGGTGGAGGTAGAGAATGAGATATATCCTACGCAAACTATTTAAAGATGCTGTATGGAACATTAACATACTGCAGAAGTGATCCAGCACTGACAGGAGAAATTATTACATATCTTAATTGTTCTACTCCTTTGTTGCCAATTCTTTTGGGGAGATATTAGGAAGATGTTCTCACCTAGAATAGGTACAGCCTGAAATCTTATTGCAACCATAAATTAATTTCCTACATGGCTGCAATCTTTACTGCGGAAAGTAACTTAAATCAGTATCTCTTCTTGTAAGTCATGATCAAGCCATACACTTACTCTGTGAAGAGGCAATCTGTCAGAAAAAAATATGTGAATAACATATACGAACTTTATTTTCCCAACATTCCTCATATTCTTTAAATGTTCATACCTAAAATAAACACTGTGGCACCACTTTTCAGTGTGCTACTTCAAGGAACAGCCCTAATTGCAATGACAAAACACCAGATCAGAAAGCATAAGATTTGTTAAGGAAAAAACATAAATTCCCATTTTATTGCCTCTTCTGATAGCAAATCTAACAGAAGTCCTGGAGAAATTCTTAAAGCACCTAAATTTTATGTGTGCTCCAATAGCTTTTCTCTTCCCCCAGGGAGAAAAAAATACCTCAGTAAGAGATAGTTGTGGGTCTTGAGACTTATTGTTTCCTCAAATATAAATCACCTTTTTTTTATATGAGACCAGAAATCAAGTTCTAGTCATTTTTATATGTGAAGTTTTGAATTCAATAAATGAACAAAACAGAGTCCAAGAGTATTTTATAAACTCTTACTTTAATAAGTTAAATAAATTGCTTTACACTTTTAAACCAGTATAGAATGGCTATGTATCAAAGTATGTGCTCTATCCTTCTTTTTCATTTCATCTTTACTTTCTCTCCTGAGTAATATGATGGCTGTTGTCTTCAGAACCACAGATGTTATTCACTGGTGTACTCAGAATTAATACTGTATTGATAGGTACATATTTATCAATAAGCAAGCTTAATCACCTCACGTGTTGTTTATTTTTACCTGCAACTCACAAAATGTCTGTGGTAGGTTTATCTGTACATAATAGTTTTTTCTGTGAACTTATACTCAGTTAAAGGTTAGGAGACATGTCCTCACTTAGCAATACAGATTATGCTAAAACAAACTGGAATCCACGTCTTCTGTTTTTTATATTTCCACCCCATTTCAGGAACAGAGGAAAATACTTTGCACTTTCCCTTTTCCGGATCCTGAATCTGGATATATTTGATTTCAGTCATGATCACGGCTGACTCGAGGTACTGGATATTATTATGGTGATGTTCCCATGGCCATTGCCAGATAGTAGGAGAATCAGGCTGCTGCTGCTATGGAGAGAAGTCTGGGTCTGACCACAGGCAGTAGAAGCACCAGACTCAAATTTCCAGGGCTCGCCAGTCCTTCCTTTCCCTTTCTCTGCATCTCACTCTTTTTCCTCTTCCTTGCTCCTTCTTGTGGCAGAGGCAATTTCACTCTGTCCCCAGACCACCTCCTTATCCATGGGTTATCGCCATTTACCAACACTACCAAGAAGCTCAGAAGCAACTCTGGCAAGCACAGCAACAGGTACTACTTATCCTGAAATGGTCCGGGAGTGGAGATGAAGGGGGTACCTTCTCAATGCCGTAGACACAGTGCTGTACGCCCAGCGTAATGCACCCCTGCAGCACAGCTCTGTGCCCAGTTTGGGTACAGTCCTACAAGGTCTGACTGCAGTAGGGCTGTACTTGCATCTCCCAAAGTAATGAACACGATGCAGGTGTGGCTTGTCAAGAGTATTTGTAGATGGCCCAGGCCAGGACAGGGATTAGACCCTGAGGCCCTCAGGCTCCCTCAGGTTTACCCGACCCACAGCCACGATCCTCTCCCTCCACAACGTGCATGGCTTTTTGCTGATGCTTCCTGGCACATGAGCCCCCAGAAGGAGGGGGATGAAGGAAAGGCAATCAGCAGACAGCGGGGTGGCCAAAGAGAAAAGGCTCTGGGAAGTTCTCCTTCTCAGGGTCCTGTGTATTTTATTTCTTGAAGAGGCTTGATTGGCTTGACAGTCAGCCACAGGCATGGTCAGTGCTAGAATACAGCCCTCTGTGTTCAGGTGTGTTTCCAAGGTGTAATCTGACATTTCTGTGCGGGGATGTACTGGTGTAGGTGAGATAAAGACAGACATCCAGAAATGTGCAGCTCTAGACCTCTCTTCTACCCATCTTCCTCTATTTCTCCTGAAAGATGAAAACCAAGTAAAAAGAAAATAAATTATTTTTGTCCCAGATGACTAAACTTTCTGACTTTCCCAAGTCAAGATAAGGTGACTACTTAAGTGTGAACAACTTCCCCCATTCAGCCAAGGACCTCAGCCCTGACCTGCAAAGACCACCCTGCACAACAGCAAAGGTATAATTATACTTTCATGCTATACTTTCATTGACTCTTCCCAAGGCTGTCACCTGTGTAGACAAGTGTTTATTTTGACATGATATTTTTGTGATCTTGGCTGCTGTGTAGCTGGAAAGAAAAAAAGAAAGAAAGAGAGAAAAGTTTCAATTCAGTTTACTCAACTGCCACAACAAAGTGGCTTGAAGAGCATATCATGGCTCTAAAGTTCCCTATGAATCCTGTGTTGTCAGTAATCTTGCTTCTACACTTTGAGATACACAATAATATACATGAATTGTGAACTTAAGGTGTCGTAAGCAAGAGATAAACACTTTAAATGAAGGGAGTAAAGATGGTACACAGATTCTGCTCTTTTCAGATGTGGAAAATATTGCTGCCCAAGCTAAAACTGCCAGCCACTGGCTCTAAGTCACTTGGTAAATCTGCAGCCTAAACATGCCTGCAGCTGGGCCACCTTTGCTGTGACCCTGTCAAATCTTATTATTTATTAATTTGAATGTCTAAAATGTAGCTACAGGTGCACATCTTGGGCCTTGGGTCTCTCTTCTATAATTAAGGGCACAAAATAAGTAAAGGACTTACAAAAGTTCTTTACAGATGAATAAACGAAGCTACTACATTTCTAGGTATTTTTCATTTTCAAATCATTGCAAGATGTAATGAACACCAAATAACTTTAGCAGTGCTGGAGCAGACAGGAGGAAGGGCAGTCTGACATCAGCAGCAGTAATATACAATTGGAGATAGATGACAACAATCTCTTTCCAAATAATGAAACCAACTAATAGCAAGACAAATTTTAGATTTTACTGACATTTATTTTCTTTAGAAAGAGGACTGTTACAGGGAAGTTTTTTCAACCTTTTTTTCAACCCTTGCTACGGAAGATTCCATACAGTTCTTCATTCAAAGCCAGATATTCACCTAATCACAAACTAAATGATACTGAACAGATTCACTGGTGGGCTAAGTTTGCTTTTTGCCACTTGGATAGAAAATCTCTTTGGTGGAAGCACATCTCTTCCAAAAGGTTTTTTATTAAGATCTTCTAGAACTGGAGACACAGCTCACTGTAAAAACTGAAGTATGATCTGTAAACACTATCTACTCCAAACTGAACAGGAGATGTGTGTGTGGTAGGAGTCCATGGTGGGTGAGAATTGTCTCCTAGGTGAGGAAACAGCTGCCAAGCAGATGAGTACAACCTAACTGACAGAACATTTTAGAAGGTGACTGGATTGAAAGACTTTAATCTGCACACAAACAGCTCAAATCCAACACAGGTGAGTTGATTGGCTGAAAGCCATTATTATTACTTGGCCCTACTACAGCTGTTATGGTATGTAAAACAACGTCGGCAGCTTCAGGTTAGTTCCTAATGGAAAATGTTACATTACAGGAACTAGTAGTAATGTTGCTCTGTTGACACCATGCTACTTGTTGGCAGTCACTTCAGAGAGGTGAAAGATGGAACAGGGGAAGGCAAATTCAATATGTTGGGTTTATTTTTATTTATTTATTTTTGATCAAAAGGTACTTTATCCTCCTGGTCAATGCTGAGGAAAGCTGAAATGGGCATCTGGGAAATTCTGATGACCTGACATCATTCATAAGCTCACCTCTGATCTGACCATTGACTGCAGTTTTTATACTGTCCTCATAGCCATCCTTTGATATATATTCCATGCCTGCCAAATTAATGACTATTCTTATTTTTATTCCCATCGAATCGCTGCTGCAAGCCTTTCTTGTTAACGCGCAAAATGATTAGTTTTCAGTGTTACCTCAGTATGCAAAGATTGTAATGACATATATTTTAACTCATAACTTTATGCTGTGATTTCAAAATCATTGCTTTGCTTGCTATTCTTTCATAGCTCTTGTATTATTTGTCCTATTATTGTGAAAGACTGACAAGTTTCTGCTGAACATAATTATAAGTTAATGTTCATACACTATATAAGTGCAAACATTTAGTCCTACAACTTCTTATACAAATAATGTGTTTTCATTGCTGCAGTAAGTACCAAATTTTTAAGCGTTAAAGTGGGATCTTTATTATATATGTGGGATTCAATTAGAGCCTCCTTCTGATAAGAAAGAGGCTGATGATGGCAAAGGGTAAATAGATAAAGTAGTGTCAGAAAGCAGAGAAAGAAAATCCCAAACTTTTCCGCTTTGAAGCAAATTGGAAAACATAGCACACAGTACCTCACGATGCTTAAGCAGATTGGATGCACCTGAAAGTGATAGTAAGAAAAATGTGTTTCCCTATTGACTAATGTTCTGCACCATCCCTCTTCAGAGCTATACCTTGAGAACCACACTATTCCCCTTAATCCTGGGACTTCAAACTGTAGAGAGAGATTAATCCCATTTTTATATCAGCTACATGGGCTTTGCAACAAATGTGGAGTTACAAACATCTTCATTTATATGCTAGGAGGCCTGCTGATATGAGTGGGAGATTTGTGTTGATGTTAAAGTTAGGGTAAAATATTTTATTCTTGACTACATTTAAGTTATTGTCAATACATATTTGCTTAGTACGTTGTTACTCTTAGGAAAAGACAATGAGGAAAAAAGTTCCTCCTTAGGACAACCGTATTTCTGGCCTTTTTCTTTTCTTCCTTCATTTTTGTTTTTCCAGCTTCTTCCTAATCACTTATCTCATCATGAAAGCCTTGCTTATATTGTCAATGCAAACGTAGTAAGGAGGATTTGTCTTTGTCCTGGTTTCAGCTGGGATAGAGTTAATTGTCTTCCTAGTAGCTGGTACAGTGCTATGTTTTGAGTTCAGTAAGAGTGTTGATAACACTGATGTTTTCACTTGTTGCTAATTAATGTTTAGTCTAAAGTCAAGGATTTTTTGGCTTCTCCTGCCCAGCCAACAAGAAGGCTGGAGGGGCACAAGAAGTTGGGAGGGGACACAGCCAGGGCAGCTGACCCAAACTGGCCAATGGGGTATTCCATACCATGTGACGCCATGCCCAGTATATAAATTGGAGGGAGGGGGGGTGGGGGGATCGCCACTCCGGAACTAACTGGGTGTCAATCAGCAGGTGGTGAGCAATTGCACTCTGCATCATTTGTATATTCCAATCCTTTTATTATTACTGTTGCCATTTTATTAGTGTTATCATTATTAATTTCTTCGTTTCTGTTCTATTAAATAGTTCTTATCTCAACCCATGAGTTTTACTACTTTTCATGATTTTGTCCCCCATCCCACCGGGTGGGGGGGAAGTGAGCAAGCGCCTGCGTGGTGCTTAGTTGCCGGCTGGGGTTAAACCACGACATTCTTGTCTAACTTGGTATAACTTGGTGTAAACAAGACCATTAGAGTAAGATTTCCCCTTTCCACTCTCCAGACTCCCATTATAGTCAATGGACAGAATCAGGCACTGTTAAGAAATGACAGGATCAGTTCAGTTGCCTGAACATAGGTGAATGGTGCCAGACTGATAGAAATGCTAAGATCTGCACCCTTCCGGAGGCATAACATAGAGCATGACAAACTCTGCTTAGGCAGCTGAATTAAACCAATTCAATTCACCCTACAGTAAACATCCAAAATAAGGCAGGTACGTTGTGGCCCAGGTAACCCACAGAAGACATCTGCGCATGAGCTAGTTGTCTAAGCTACTTTTACGGTCCATAGAAATCTAAGTCAATCAATGTGGGGAGCCAGCCAGCTCACTTTCAGGTAGGGATGTATGTTCCATCAGCCAGATCACTCCAAAAACTCTTTTGGGTGAATTAACTAGACTGCAGCTAGCTATAAGAGGACTGTAGACAGCTATATTTAGGTATCTAAAATTGCTCATCTGCAATATAGAGGAACTGTCCAGCATTACACTTCATTGGATCCCACCCTTGGTTTCAGGTAATTTCAGCAAGGTGAAATAAATCACACCCTACTCCATCAGCAACTCCAGCAATGGAGTTCAGGGAGATGCATAAAAGGTGGGGGAATTCACATCCTTCAGAGCAATTGGTTCAGTCTTGTCCAGACCAGGAAGACAACACTGTATCAATAACATTGGATTCAAGAAAGGAATTTGTCTTTGCAGCCATCAGGGTTCAAAATGTGCTGCTTCTTTTGAAACGACAACAGATTTGACAGTATTGTAAACCAGCCTGTACATTATACAGCAGGACCTCAGAGGTCTAGGTGTGACTTATAGGAGGGAGCCTTGTCTACAGCTAACACAGTCCTCCCATTTTACGATTGTTTAGGTAAGACTGAAGAAGTCATTGAATCACTGAAATTTAGAGATAGATGGAAGTTCAAGACATTATCTGGTTCACCTTAAAGCAGGATCAAGTTTTCTTTGGACATTCCTAACTTGTATTTGTCTACCTTGTCTTAAAAACCTCTGAAGGGATGGATTACTGAAACTTCATGGGCAGCCTTCCCTGGGATTTTGTCACAACTATAGGCTTTTTCCTAATATCTAGACTGATTTTTTAAAAAATTAAGCCTTTTTTCTCTACTCTTTCCACTGCTGGCAATGAAGAAGAACTGAGTATCATCTTTATAATCATCTTTTACATGGTAGATGGTGGGGGTCATGTTCTGCCTCAGTCTCCCCCCCCTTTTTTTTTTCCTAGACTAAATTAATTCTTTCAACCTTTACTCACAGGTCATGTCTTCTAAACCTTATCTCAGTTTTCACACTCTCCTCTGGCCTTCTCCCAATTACCTTTCTTAAAGTGTGATGTTCAAAAGCAGACACAGAATTCCAGCCTCACCAGGGCAGGCTGGACAGAATTGTGTTCTGTGTCATATGTGTGACAAACCTGCTAATGCCCCACAAAATGAGAATATTTTGGGTAAGAAAATCATGTTATCAATTTACATTTAGTTTCCAGCTTACTATGAGCCCCACATTTCTGTTCTACTTCTGCCTGGACAGCCATTCCTCACTTTACAAATGCACATAAAATTTTGGATTAAGAAAAAAAAAGTGCTTCCAAATCTTAAGACTTCAACTGATTTCAGAAATGAGTGGGTAGACAATCCCAAGGGGTGCAAGATTTGCAAGTTTTCATTAGAAAAAATGTTTTTCACTTTTCAGTAGGAAGAAGGGACCAAAGATCAAAAGACAAATTCCACTTACTACAACCTATTTTTCATGATAGAAAATTTTTCCAGCATGCTAAACAACTTTCAGACTTATAATTAGCTCTGGAAAGCAGGGATGGGACAGAATGAGATCATTTGTCCACTTTGGGGACAACATGTTTAAAGAATTACTGTACAGCATCCACTTACAGACTAAAAAAATGTGTCTTTCACTTCATACTCTTTCTCATTTTTTGGATATGGATCAAAATAGCGGCATACTATTCCAGAGCTTGTCTGGGCAGGCAACTGGAGGATAAGAGGATTGGCTGATAACAGAGACAATAAGCCTAACAAGAAAAAGTAGGGAAAATCACAATAATAGGAGGTAGCAATGGGTAAGACAATACTCTAGATCACCCCATTTCATTAAAAAATTCAGTGAGGTCTGAATATGGAGTGAAACTTCAAGACTTTCCCTTATTTTTTAGAATTCTGCATCTCTAACTATTAAAGAAACTGCTTAAGGTTCAGTAGATATCCTGCCTTCACCAGTCAATGCCTTTTTTTTCAATTGACTTGAGTAGAGGTAAGATTTTACTTTCTGATCCACAGCCTTGAGCCAGCATGAGGTTTTTTTCCCATTACAGGATACAGACTTTATTAGAATTATAATGGTCAGTGCCTTTCAGTCATGCTGACAGTTTCCTAAACCCTGTGATACCCTCTCCCTTCCTGCTCTCCCTCTCTTCTCCTTCCCAGCATCCTTCCTCCTTCCAATAGTCAGCTTCTCAGAATGAAAGGACAAGGTCAGATAGCTTTTGAAAACAAAAGAAAAACTGGGGAAAGAGAGTGAGGGCTGAGGTAAGCCTTTTCCTGCATTAATACCACACCCTTAAAGTGCAGGGTGTAGTCAATAAGTGGATGTTTGGGGCTTTGATTTTGAAGCCTCTGCCCTCTGAGACATCTAGATCAACTTAAGTCAACAAAAGATTGCTTTGAAACAGCAGAATTCTCCTGTCCCAGGATGAAGGAATGGAAAGTCAGGCAGGGACTTCTAAGAAGGAGTGATTTTGTACTGGCATTTCACAACTGTGTTGTGGCCCATTTTTCCAATAGTTGAGCAGTATGAACTTCTCTCAACTTGTGGATTTAGCTTGCTTACATGAAATGCAGAGGACAAAGCTGCAGTGCAGGAGCAAGGACATTTCCAGGCTTGGCTGGGGCAGAATTGATATGGGAAGAGCAGTGGGAAGAGCAACACAGATCTGTTGTCTCTCAGAGTTACTCCTCTGTGTTTTTAACTAGAAGGACCATTCTCATGCCATTATTCCAAAGCTACTGCCACTGCCAGAATTAATAGGTAGGCTGCCTCTTTTCCTGAATAATTTGCAACACTAGCATCTAGTAAAAGGAATATGGAAATTAGCCATTAAAGTCAATGAAGTTGATAACTCCTACTTACCAAGTTGGTGCCTCAGTGATCAGCTCTAATGAGGAAAAGCTATACTCCTTACCAACAGCCTCAGACTTGGCAGAATTGGATTTTGAAGTGAAACCAAAAATCATGAGAAAAGTGACACATAGTTTAGTATGGCTTTAACCTCAATGGGGCTGAGGAGAAGTTGATGATTCAGTCATATTGTGGTCCTGTTGCTTCTTTGCCAACATTTGCAGGCTACAGCCTAATAGCAAGCTGCATTAAAACATTGTTTCTCTGTACGTGTGTTTGTGCATGAGAGTTCACATGAATTTATTGTCATTCCGTCATTCACAGTGACAGGCATTGTAGCTTGCTGTCATGCCATGGCACCTTACAATGATGTGAACTTTAATTTTTTATTAAGAAAGTAAGTTACAATCAGTTAAAGATAAATGCCTTAGCTTAGTCTGAAATGGAACAAAGGCTGGGATGCCTCCAGTGCTAACAGGTTAGCATGGTTGACAACAGCCTTTTGGGATAATTGTCCACTGTCACTGATACAGTTCCACTGGTAGAAGTGCTCCTGTCCCTCTTGTCAATTATTCTAAAGCTAAGTGATATCGAGAATTAAGAAAAAAATGTTCCTCATAAGAAGGAATTCATCCCAGGTTGATGCAGATGTTTCAAATTTAGATATCTAAGTCTGCTCTGGTCATACTTGTCTGTCTTTTATAGTGTATTTCTGGATTATTGTTGAAGAATAATGCATTAAAATTACAATAATGCATAATAATTCCAGTGCATGATGCATTCAGTGCATCGTACACTGGAAGTGCTTATTTTTCTCTGTTCACTACAGAAGGGAACCTATGTTGAACCAGTTCAGTCTTAAATGTCTAACTTTTGGAAAGCTAAATAGATGAGTGCATTTTCATGTGTCTTAATAGAAAATTGCTCAGTTTTTTTCAAAGTTTTTCTCCATGCCTCAAGCCCATGGACCAGATTCGTAGTCCTTTACATTTAAGGACTACTAAACAGATGATCAAGGGTGGAAAGTAGATCCCTGGACCCCAGAGACACTCTACGGAAAACCATTTTTGTAAACAAGAAATTTATTCACTCATTTTTTATTATGGCTTAAGTTCTTTTTTGCCTCTTAAAAAACATTTGGGCTTCTCTATGTCTATTGTTCTTAAACTTACATTAGAAATCTTAAGGCCTTTAGCTATTTCTTTAAAAATGGTCCTTATACAAAAAGCTAAAAAGTGGGTTCCTAACAGGAATGCAAACTCAGCATTACTTAGGGCAACAGCACCAGTAGTAAATGCAAGCATGTGGAGCAGGGGAGAAAAAAAGAAAGAAAAAAAACCCCAAACCAAAAAAACCAACTCTCTTTGCTGATAAATCAACCTCAGATTCAATATGAATCATCAAATTTAATATTGCCATGATCAGTATTCATGGAAAATAAATGATGCCAAATATGCTTTAAGAAGAATGAAATCTGTTTAAATGGTATTAATGGTAAGGCATACTACAGCAAGGTGAACAACACTGATAATATTAAATTAACCCAAGAGGCTCCCTAATCAGGATCCCTATGCAGAAATCTGCTTGCCAACTGTCGTTCTTTTTCCCATTGGTTTAGTTAAGGGTTGAAGTTCTTCTTGAAGTTTCTTTTTTAATCATTAGATCCCGACCTTACAGTTTTCTCTGACTACTTTCCTTCAGGCTGTCTTTGCTCCTGTCAATTTAGGATTTCCAGGGAATTATTCTTCTTTGAAATGCATATTCCAGGCTTGAAATACTGGCATATGTACACTGTAGAGTAATTGTGGAGGCCAAATGTTTAATTACACATGACAGCTGGAGCTGTAGGAGTCCGAGGCATGCTTGAAAACAACTTATGCCCTATGCAGTCTTAACGAAAAGGAACAAAATAATATATATTTAGGTTTTGTGCCACATGGTAGCCGCTGTTCTCTCTCTTTTCACAACTGAGGGTGGTTTGCAAGAAGTTCAGCTGCTTTCACTTCTGTGTACTGTCTCTCTGAATATATACTTTTTTTCCTCCTTCATACAGTCTAGGCACAAACTTTTAGACCATGCAATCCTGCAAGAAATGCTCAGAATTTTTCTTTCTTTTTTTCCTGAGTGACAGAGAAAAGGTTTCCAGTAGTTTCTCTAGTACAGTGTTATTGATACAATTTTATAAAACCGCTTTACTAGATATGCCAGAATCAAGTGATTTTAATTATGAAAGATATAAGAAACATTCATATTTTACCCTAATACATGTGATTTGCTCAGAAATTAAGCAAATGGAATAACCTGACTTCCAAGGCTTCAGAAAATATTTATTTCAATCAGCACAAATATTTGTCCACATTTATAGACAGATAGATTTGCAGACACATGAAACCACATATTTGATTCTGCTGACAGAAATATTTTGTTCTTAGTAAAACAGAGGTAGAAAGTTATTTCCTATTATCAATATATCTGTTGTCAATGTTCAGCTCTTCATTTGACATAAATTCATATAGTTTGACTGACAAAATCCCCGTGTTGGTTTAAAACACTTGGGGGGGTCTGATTCATTTGACACAGCTTTTCTGTATATACACATATATATATACACACACACATTTTAAATTATTATTACAATGAATTATTTTTATACTTACTGTGCAAAAGAGGCTAAAATTTGATATTGAAATTTTGGCAAACCAGATTTTCTTTGTGCATTGTGTTACCTAAGCACATCTTCATTCAATTATACCATAATATGAAAGGGGTTTTCTTTTTTTTTCTTTTCTTACCATATCCCTACTTTATACAGGATTGAAGTAAGATTAATTTAGCGGTGGCGCCATTAGTATTTGACAGGAAGATAGCAAGCATTGTTTTAGCCCCTGAATGTTCCATTCCATGGTGAGAAAAATACATCAGTGGTGCCCAAGAGAAAAAGATATTTCACTCCTTGCTAGGAGGAGTTAATGAATATCTATAGCACTTAGATGTACAAACAAGCAAACAAAGAACATTATTATATTTTCCTGATGTCTTTTCTTTTATGTAAAGAGAGCAAAGATAAGATTGATATCAGAAATTAACTTTAAAGGAATACTGTTCAGTGGTGTTGAGAATGAACTGCTTTGTATAGTAGGTTAAGACTGAACAATGTTGTGACTGAGGAAGTTAAAATGAAACTCCCACCAGCAAACAATTTGAGCACTTGACATCATTGCCATGAATCAGCAAGGTAACCAAACCTCTCTTAAAAATGTGAAACAAAATTTCAGTTTTAAACTACTTTGTATTTCTTGAACGAAGAAGGCTTTCTTTGAGATGAACCTGCTTGCTAAAGTTGTGGGCTATTAAGCATCACATTCATCTTTCTTTTTTTAATTTATTTTTTTTCCCTTGCAGTTCCTGTGCCCTTATTCGGAGAATTTGAAGGTAAGCAATTCTGTCAAATTGTGTCAAAATGATTTCAGGTTTTCCTGGGCTCTGATTACCTCTAAGTTTAGAAAATAAGATGGGAGAGATGACTCTGAAACCCCCAACTTGTTGAGCAGAAAATTAGAAATACAGCCAACAAACACTGTCATCTACCACTTCAAAGCCCCCAAATAAGATACATAAAAGTTGGATGGTAAAGTCTAAAATTGTAAAAGGGAGACAGGGAAATGCACCATGATGAGCCAGAAAAATCATACTGTAGAAATGGCTGCTTCCAAGACTCTTCTAATGGAGGCACAGGGACTTCCATCAGTCAGGAGTTTGCATTTGCAGGTAAAGCCTTGCTCAGGCTCACTTCCACCTGCATAGGTGAACATACAGACATACTTGCATCATAAATACCACAGCTTGCACGGTTTCCTGAATCACCAAAGTGCACCTCAGAAAGTAACTGGGATGACTCAACCCTTAAAACTCTAGACCAGAAACCCTGAAGGCAAGTCACGTTATTCCTTGCTCCGCTCTAAAACATTTCTGTATGCAAACCCTCCACTTCTTCTGGTGCAGAAACACCCATTCTGCTGACACTGCCCTCGTCCTACTCACTACAGTATTGCTATTTTATTTTCCTCATCTAGCAGGTTGAGCTACTTGTTGGAGCTGTGGCTCGTATAGCTGAAGGTGCTTCATTTCAACCAAGATCAAACAAATGTTTTTGGCATTTTCAGCCTGACGTATTAATACAGTAAGCTCACATAATACAGAATGTATGGTGT